>NC_054874.1:25567079-25867930 GCF_018320785.1 Cheilinus undulatus | reverse complement strand
TGTTTGTGTGTTTGAGCTTTGTCGAGCAAAGCTTACGCACAGCCTATGATTGAGTGAGTTTGTCAATGGACTGGTATGATCTTATCTATGAGTGTGTGTGTGTGTGTGATGTGTTGTATTGTTGGGAAGGGCATGTGAAATTTTGTTGTATTCATTTAATAACAATAAAGGCTTCTGTTGTCTAATGGTGTTGTTTTCAGTCACACACTCACCACTCGGCTCAAAAGCTAAAAACAGAACACATTTGTCACACAGTAAATCAACTGCATCACTGAGCTAAAGCTCAGAAAAAAAAAAAAAAACCAGTCTTGCTTGTTTTGGAAAACAAAAAAAAAATCTCTGAAACCACATCAGATTATTCAGAATCATTCATGTCATTTAGAACAAACCCATGTGCATAGTGTTTAAACACTTTAGTTAGACATGAATCATGTAGACCACAAGGTGGTCTTAAAGAGAGGAGATTAAACATCTACACATGATTTAGGTTGGGCAGACTCATTATTTCTGTTGAAGTGTGAGATTTATGATCCCTTCATCTTGCTTCAGTCACTATCTTCTTCAATCTTTAAAATATTAGCTATTATGAAAGTCTCACTGGATTTGGTTTCTAATTAGTCTGAGATCTTATAAAGAAAAAGTATTATGTGGCTTACTGGTAGACTCTAGGAGATAAGAGATTTTGAGATTTTGTTTTAGGATAATTCAGTCTGACTTTATTGACTCCAATCATGGGGAACCAGTTTACTTGAGGATTTTGCCTCAAAACTCTTAATTAAACCTTAAGAGTCCACAATCATGGCAGCGTTACATCATCATGTACTATTTTTGTCATGAAATAGAATGACAGTAAAGCCACGTGTTGCATGGCAATAACATAGTGTGAAAAGTGTGATTTTAAGCTCTTTTTCAGTTGCTGTTTGATGTCAATAGGCCAGTTAGAACAAAAAACATTTTCTAAGTGTAAGAAAAAAGAAACATTTTTAAAATGGCAAAAATAGCCTGTGGACTTTTAAGGGTTATTTTCCTTCATTTTCAGTAAAAACTGCAACAAAAATACACTACAATACAGGAAACAAAACTTTTGTAGTTAAGATATTCTGGGTGAGGACTGCGAGCCCCACCCACCACCAACCCCTGACACATTGCTGCAGTAAATCCTCCATGCCTCAGAATCAGAAAATACACATCAGATTTCCTGCTTTCAACCAAATCTGGTATTAATAGCATTACCTTTGTAGGCAAATATATATATCTTGTGTTTAGGTGTTAACAGATGGTGTCTGATGGTAGATAGATGGTGTCTGCCAAAACCTTGTAACTCCATTGTTTCAATATTTTTTTTATTTTTACTTTTTTTTTCATAAATAAATGCTATTTGTCACCCTTTAAATCTGCCAGTGGGATTTGATCTATTTTAAAGCAATAAAAAATGTCAACAAGATGCTGAAAAATGACCATTCAGTATCAAATGAATAGTGAAAAATATGGCTTTTTTTCATTCGCTGAAAAGTGGTGTTTTTGGAGATAGGAGGTTTTGCCCAGCACAGCGATAATCAGATCAGGAAAAATTAAAAAAAAATTCTGGGGTGACATGCCCCCAAATGTCCCTCGTAAGCTACATTTTTGGACCTTGGTATTTCTAAAACCCTTTATACGGCCATGACTATCAATAAAACTAATAAAAAACAAAAAAATGGAAAAAAAATAAATAAATGAAGCATTTTCACCAAAAGGAAAACCAAGCTAAGATATCAAACCAGCAGGAAAAACTAATACAAATAAAACTGAAAACAAAAAGTGAAGATGAAATAAAAACAGAAACTCATATAAAGTCCCAAATTGTAAGAACAAGGGGCAGCATGGTTTACACAGTCCATCAGAAAGTCTGGCCAAGAGACATGCAATGTAGAAGAAGAAAATAACTTTCAGCACATGTTTAACTATAAATAGCAAAGACACCTCACAACAAATATTGAGATGACTCATCATCTTGCAAGTATAACTTCCTCTTTACTATTTGAATATTGCTGTCCACTTCTCCCATAAGGTATTAAAATTAAGGTAAATGCTTATTTACTTTATTGTCATTATTTTATTCCTTTCTTTCTTTCTTTGTTACATTTCCTGTCTTTTTTTCTTGCATTCACTCTCTAGAGGGCAATGTTATACCTTGTAAAACCTGAACAAAGGTTTTCCTGCTTCTATTCACTTGCTCTCTTTATTCTTCTCTCTACTCCTCCCCAGGAAGACTTGTGGTGACAGAGTGTAATGGAAGAAAATCTCTGCGGCATCTCCTTGTTGTTACTGGTTGCTCTCGCTTCTCTGCCCAACAGGTAGGGGTTAGGTACACACATACATACACAACAGAGCGGCCCAGTCCTGCAGAGATCAGAGAGGATCCAGCTGGTGTTGCTAGATGGGACTGGTCAGAGGTTAATGGATAGAAAGCAAAGGAGAGGAGGACAAAAAGGATTTGGTGAGTGGCAGAGAGTGGGGGTAAAAAGGAGCATAGGAAAGAGAGCTGAACAGATAGATAAAAGAGAGAGAGATGCAAGGTAAATGGCGCAGGGGTAAGACGGAAAACCCTGATTCAAAGTAAAGGGGAGGGAGACAGAGAGTAGGGTGAAAGTGCTGAGAGAAAAATCAGCAAACTTACTGAGAGACAGCTGCAGTGAGCAAAGATTTGTTTAAAAGTTTTCTATCTAACCAATCTAGCATAGTTTATTACTCCAACAAAAACATTTCACCGAAACAGACAGAGCAGTATTTAGCTATTCACACCATGATGATTTGTAGCATATGTGTTAGCCACAGTATTTGTGTGAACTCTGTGTGTTTTGAGGGGCAGCACTGACTTTAATGAGCTCAAAACTACAGGTGCACAAAAAAATAGTGGTAACGCTTATGTCTTCTATCAGTTACAATGTTTATTGTGCTTTTTTTCCCTGTCCACTTGCCTGATGCACAGATATAAATTACCAAACTATCAGATAGAAGAAGGCTCAGGATCAGCACCTTGGAGAGCGCCTTGGCGCCCAGGATGATCACTTCCTGCACACAAGTCAGTGGCATCCCTCGCAGAAGACCGGGGTCTTATTTTGTTAATAATAAATAAAGGCCTTTAACTCCACAACGGAGGGATGTCAAGAGGTGTCCTCAATGTGGCGCACCTCTGCCACAGCAGTCTCATATGTGCTGCAACATTTTCCTTCCCAGCAAGCACAATGAAGGCGCACAGTGTGGTCTCATCACTCACTAGGGGGATAATCACACTCTCTCCGATTCCCATGCTTTATGCTTCAGTAAACATATACAACACATACTGAGGATAAGTTGTGAAATCACAGACTTGTAGTTTGTATTTAAACAGACTGATTTGCATCATAAAATGCCAAACTGTCTGTCTTGGAGGTTCTAGTGTTTTAAGGACTTAATAAAAGTAATTATATTTACAGTGCCTTTAAAGGTTTCACCCCCTTGGGTGTTTTACCCTTTACTGATATTATAAGTCAATCATGGTCAATATATTTTGGCTTTTTAGACACAAAACAGTGCAGTGCAGTATGTCCTAAGTGATTGTAGTATAAAGAGCCAGTGTCAGGAGCGTCCAGTCACTGGTTTATTAGTAATCCTGGCTACCATTACACCATGAAGACAACAGAACACTCCAAGAACCCAGAGTTCAGTTAAATCTGTCATCAAGAAATGGAGGGAATATGGCACATGTGTAAATCTGCCTAGAGACTCCATGGTCTAGTAAAGGAAGTTCTTTGGTCTGATGAGACCAAAATGGTGCTTTTAGGCCATTAGACGAGACACTATGTTTGGTGGACACATCACAACAAACACACCATCCCTTCTGTGAAGCACAGTGTTGGCAGCATCATGCTGTAGGTCTGCTTTTCAGCAGCTGGCCCTGGAAGGCTTGTAAATGTAGAGGGTAAAGTGAATGAATACAGCAACATATAGGAAAATCCTGGAGGGCAATCTTTTGGCAATCAAGAAAAGTACAAGACATTTCTCACTGCTTTACCTTTCTGTTAGCAAGCTACTCTATTTCAGCACACAGCATACGTGCTTCTCTGCTGCAGCTCACTGATCAGTTGGTAGGCTCTATAGTCATAATATAGACTGGGTTTTTGCTGATAGTATTGATAATTATTATCCTTAGGGAGTGGTGGACTGCCTGAGGGGGATGCATGTTTGAAGTGCAGGGGTGAAAATAGTTAAAAGGGCACCTGCTGTGGGGCACTGACGCCAATGATACATCTATGGTGGAATAGTTAGAAACCCTGGTTAAGTTCATTATTATTTTTTAATGTGATTATACTTATAACTCCTCTGTAATAAAACAGGAGAGTAATTTTGAATTATTTAGCCATTTATTTTACAAGAAGACACACAAGTGAGGATGTAAGCTTAAGCTGTAAGATACAGTATTTTAAGCAGTTTGATCAGGGTAAGGAATGGAGCTTCACATTTTGTCCACTCGGCAGGCTCCCTTGATGACACCTTATCACTTTTATCCACAGGAAGGGTACTCTAGAGACACTTCACCATGTTTCCTCCATGCCCTCTAGCATCCTGTATGTCTTTTTGTTGACGGGAAGACACACCACAGCATACTACACTTTCTCTGTTTTTTTTTTAATTATCAGTGCACCAGCCTGAGTGATTCTCAGGCCATATGTTCCCTTAGCATTCCCCAGTGAACACTTCTTCAAATTATACCTTTAATTTTCTTTTGCATTTGCAAAATTCCCCAGTGAGCAGACTCATCTGAAGTTCCGTTATCCCTCTGTGTAGTTACATTAACTCTAATGGTGTGTAGCCAGGTGTCACTTTGCACTCAGCACTCAGGATGTATTCCATCTTTGATATGCTGTCATCAGGGGTTCTTATAGTGTGAATGTTCAGGCCTTTTATGAGTGCATTTCCACTGAAATGTTTTACTTGGCTGCACTTTATGATTATTCCACTGTTTTTAAGTCACATCATATGACTTCAAAACTATTGAAAGTGTGCAGTAATGGAGGAATTATACAATCTGAATTTCAGAATAGCCTATAGTGTATGTATGCCATATTTAGCTCATGGTATGACAAAGGTACTTATGGGTCTTCAGAGTGGGCACAGTTTATAAACCCATTAACAACGATGTTAACTTTGATGGCTTACTTTCTTTGATAATTAACTCAAGTTGGGGGATAAGATAGCCAATTAGAGTTCTAAGGAGACCATGATGACTTAAAAACTCAAAATTACATGTGTCTGTATTGAATATCTATGGAAAAAAAAGAAACTTTTTGATGTTATACCACTGGTTTCACTCTAGTGGTGCTTTGGAAGTGTGAAGCACGGTGGTGGCAGCATCATGCTGTGGGGATGCTTCTCAGCAGCTGGCCCTGAAAGGCTTGTAAAGGTAGAAAGTAAAATGAATGCGTCAGTCAGTAACTTCATGTAGGACGAGCAGTATGTCCTGATAAAAGCTCCCAGGGCCTATTTTGCCCCAATATTCAATAAGATCTCAAATGCACAGGAGATGGTACACTATTGTTGCCAGTGACCCATCTGACCATGTAAGAGCAGCATTTAAATCCCTCTTCTTTTTTCAGATAAGCAAATAGACAGTGGGTGAACACCAAGGACAGATTTATTGCAGTACCAGCACCAGCTCCTGTTATGCAAAACATGGTAGGGATATGTTTTAACATGTTTCATAGACTTTATTTCTCTCCCCTACATGAGAGAATTGAAGTCAAGCAGTAAAAAAGGCACTGAAGAGTTAAAGGTTTCAATGATCATTTATCAAATTGACACCTGCATTAAGAAATAATTAACATGTTATTAATTGGTTTAGAGACCTGTGCTCCGCTCTGTGGCTCACTTTTGTCTTTTTCCTTGCCTGTTTTTCAGTAGTTCATGTATGAATAATGCTTTAATTAAACGTGCACTTCAGGACTACAACTGCAGCCATGTCTGGGGTAATTCAGGGGCCTCCTACAGTAATTAGACCAGGTCGAATGACACATCTACCATTTATCACCTTTTTTGTTGCCAATGTTTTTCATGTTTCAGAGACCTTTTTCTATGTCAAGTTCTGGTGATGTTCAGTGGTGTTTTGACTATCCGAATGATTAATCTTTACAATCACAATGGTCATGAAAACCTTAAGGATTTCAAAACTTTACAATTATTCAAATCAAATGGCCACAGATGGCATGCATCATATATATTATATCATATTACTTAACAATGTTAAAGGTCAACCTCATAAAAAAAAAAAAAATCCAGCTAGGCCTCGCTGTTAAGATTTGTCCCTATGAAGGCCAAAGCAACATACGACTGTTTTGAAGGTTATTTCACTCTTATCCTCGGTGTTTGGCTCTTTCCACAGTTAGATCTAGATACTCTCTAAAGCTTGTCCTTGACTTAAACCCGTCTAAAACTCTGATATGCTGCCAAAACACAGCAGGTTTCTGATAGAGCTCACTGTAACAACATCCCATCAAGATAAATCCAGTCGAGCTCTGCCTAATCTTATGGTCCTGAACTCTAAAGAGTCTCCCTCTGAAAACAAAAGCCAGATTACAGCTGTACAAGGACACATGTGTCAAGAAGGGTTTAATTAGTGTTCCTGGCTACCATTACACCATGAAGACAACAGAACATGCCAAGCAACTCAGAGAAAATATTAGAGGTCAGCAAGACATGTATGACTACGAGTTAAAAGCTTCAGCAGTTGAGATGGGAGAGACTCTGAATACAACAACTGATGCCTGGGTACCTCACCAGTCAAAGCTTTTTGGGAGAATGCAATGTTGAAGAAAACTCATTCAATTGTGAGTAGAGTTTGCAAAATTTCATGACTCTGTGGTTAATTGGTAGAAATGTCTTTGGTCTGATGAGACCAAAATGGTGCTTTCTGGCCATCAGACAAGACACTGTGTTTGGCAGACAGCAAAAACTGCACAATACAACAAACACATCATCCTTATTGTGAAGCACAGTGGTGGCAGCATCATGCTGTGGCAGTGCTTCTAGGCAGCTGGCCCTGGAAGGCTTGTTAAGGCAGAGGGTAAAATGAATACAGCATAATAAAGGAAAATCCTGGAGGACAATCTGAGTTAGTCTGCAAGAGATGTACGGCTTGGGAGAAGATTTATTTTCGAAAGTGGTAAAACATCCAAGAGGTTGAATACATTTAATAGGCACTGTAGCAGTACAAAATTTTTACTTGATTTTACTTTATCAATAATAGGTGTTGGTTTGATGAATTCTAAATACATTTGTTGCATTAATCACATTTAAGGAGGGCATTTCTAAAATTATACTGGCTGTAACGATCAGACAAAGTTTCTTTTTCGGAGTGCTGAGGGTTGGTTTTTCTTGTTTTTTATCTTGCAGCTTCCAAAATTATACATTCTTATTTGAGTCACGATAATGCATCTGCTGTACAAACCAGCCTACCTCTTTTGAACTTTAGTAAACTTGTAGAGATGAATTTATTTTAAGAGGAGAAAGCAGATTTTGATGTATCATCAGTATCAGTCATGCTGGTGTTTTGGAAGGAACTGTCTTGTTGCCAGCAGCTGTTCTTCCTAGAAACCAGTCTTTCCTCCCACATACCCTCAGGCTATGTCCTTGTGGGTGTCCAGCACCGTAAGCACCAAACCAAAGATAGCAGGCCTCGGCTGCAAGAAATCCTAAATATGGATGGGGTGGGGGGCTTTGCCTGAGGAAATAAGGCAAGGCACATGAAGACAAGTTTTCTACAGACAATGCCAGACCATTGTTTATTCTTTAAATTCCAGTTTGTGATGCTATGTTATCAAGTGATGGCTCAGAGGGGGAACAAAAAAACTACATAATGAGGTGTGAGAGTCCTTGAGTCATAACTGCATAAATTAATGGCTGTAAACTGGTATTCATTTATCATTATTATGATTACCACACAGCATTCACCAGCTAAAATTACCATATTTAGTGGATAACTCTTCTTGTGTTGAATGCATGGTAGTTAGATTCCTTTTCCAGGTGGGTCTCATTTAAAAAAAAACAAAAACAAACAAAAAAAAGTAGAGATGTGCTGCTCAGCTGTACCCACATGGCTTTACCACCATTTTTGTTTCACCGATGATTTTCACAAAATGAGGGACCAGGTTACAGGTCAGGAGTGGCTAATGTGGGGAGCTGGGAGCTGTGTCTGTCTGACTGAAAACGGGGGGTGGGGGTGGGGGGGCATTTAATGCATTCATTGTGATCTACTAAGATCTATTTGTGGAACATTATTGTTTTAACCCTGATTGGTCACATGCTTCATTGTCCCTCTCAGTATACTTTGGTTAAGACATTGCAACATCTTACGGCCACAGTGATGTAAAATAAGTCCACCACTGCAACGTAATGTCTCATTTTACTTTAAAACTCACTGACAGCTCTGTTATGTACCTTGTGATATCAAACATTTACCTTTTTACTGTTCTTTTATTTACTTTTAAATCCATTCCTTTTTTCTGTGGTTGAGATCATTAAGCTTGCAAAGCAGATGGATATGTCAGACTCCATGTCTGTCATCAGGCAAATCAATCTCCAATCTACAACATTTATGCCAGACCTGAAATGGTTCAGACCAATCAGCAACATTTGAGGAGAACAAGGCAATAGCTATGGGTGGGATTAAGTTGTACTTGTGACGCCCACAAATGTGTTGTCACAATTTTAGAATTTATGTTAATTTATGTGTAAAGGTTGAATTTTAATGCACTTTTGTGATTAATGTGATTTAGATGTAGTTACCAGTTTGTACCACTAGAGGGAGTATCCCCAAAAATGAGTGCTGGTTGTGGTAGGACTGCATGGTGCTTCTCTTCCTCAAACGGAGAATTGCCTGCTAGCTGACAACAACTAACGTCTCATGTCCTTGTTTTTCCTGTCCTTTAACAGGTTATTATGGTGGCTAATGATCCCAAAATACTTCTATAGGACTTTTAAAACCTTTCTGATGTTGTACTGACAAAGTTAATGTCAAAAACGATGTGTTTTGTCCGTGGTGAAGCTTAGAAGCAGAGAATCAGTTGGAAAAGTTTTGCTAGCTCACGAGTGTAAGCGAGTTTTATGCCGAGACTTTTGTTTGTTTTGTTTTAGCTCCTGAATATTATTTTGCTGTAGTGTCGAGATGTCCAAACAGTAAAGTGTATATAAAATGTGTTATTGTAGCATTTAGAGCCTTTCAGAGAGCTAAGCCAAGCTTATTTAGCAAACAAGTTGTAGTTATAGTTTGTGAATCAAGCGTAACTGTATAATGAATATTTTGTTTTTTACTGCTGGGTAGGCATGAGCAACCGACTCGCTCAGACCAGAAGTCTTGCGTGATCTCGTTGTCTAAACAGAGGAGAAGAGGGGAGAGTCTGCTGGCTGCCAGCTGGCGGTGCCTGCCACCAACTAGCGGCCACCAACAAAGTAAATTATTGATTAAAAATATATTGATACTGCATTTTAAAATATCGATACAGTACTGCGCCGCTAAATGTCACAACAGTATTGATATTTTTTAACACCCCCACTTATGATAAATCTTTTGTTGTTAACGTTTGGTTAATGAGTTTAAGTGAGCATTTTAAAATAGAGAAAGGAGTAAACAGAGAAACAGCAGTTTGAATATACTGTTTTGATGCAGTTTTAAGCTGATTAGCAGCAGCTAAAAGGGGATTTTTGTTACAAAGACCAAATATTGTGCTCTTATTTTACAGTAGAGAAAACATATTCATAACTATTTCTGTTATATTTTTGAAGGCAAGAGATACATGTTAATGCCGAAAATACATTGTTGAAGAGACTGTGAACAGAAAATGACGTGAATGTTTGCATTAAGAAAGGAAAATATTTTGTTTTATTAAAAAAATGAAGAATTGCCTGCTTGCTGACAACAACTAACATCTCATGTCCTCGTTAGTCCTGTTCTTTAACGGGACACACACATCAACACCATATCTCCCACAGGTCTTAGCTGTGAGGCCTGTAACATACTGGACCACATTTGTTGGTAAAATAAAGAGTGAAGTACTGCATCTAAAGCTTTTCATAATGAAAAGATGTTTTGCTCTTTTCCCAACCTGTTTCAGCATGAGTTTGCAATCGTTACAGTCAGAGTAGGCTGTATAGAATTGCTGCTAACATTGTAGCTCTTAGCTACAGTGTTAACCATAACCAACTTAAGTGGCTACTATTTATATGGTTTAAAAGTTTTTCAACTTTTCACAACCTGTGCCTTCATTTATCATATACAACAATGCTGGTCTCAGGGGGTTAACAGAAATAAATAAAAACGATGGTGAAATTGGGTCTCTATCAAAACAAATGCAAATTTTCTTTTGTCAAAAGATGGAAACTTATTACCTCTGCCAAGGAAGTTATGTGATCGGCAGGGATTGTTAGTTTTTTGGTAGTTAGTTAGTTAGTTTGTTAGCAACATAACTCAAAAAGTTTTGGACGGATTTTGATGAAATTTTCAGGAAATGTCAGAAATGGCATAAGGAAGAACTGATTAGATTTTGGGACTGATCCAGATCACCGTCTGGATCCAGGAATTTTTTAATGGCTTCTTTACTACTGGGAGATAGGGCTTATGGCAGAGGTCTGCACTCTCTGAGTGCTTTTCTAGTTTTTTAAGTCTGTAATTGAATTAAGGGTCATATGATCATGTATGTGCATGTTTTGCTGAAGAGTGCTGTTAAATGTGTGGATAAATTTGTTCTGGTGTGCTGACTGTTATATACCTGGAACTTCTTCCGCTGATGTCTTGGCCAGGACTCCCTTAAAAAAAGGTATTTCTGTAAAGTAAGGGTTAAAAAATAGCATATGATCTACAAGACTGAGATGTTGCCATGAAAAGTTTACCATTCCTTTTTTTTAAAACTCATACTAGTCTTTCTTAAATCAATTAATGTTGTTAAATTTTGGTCAGCACGAAAATAAATCCAACATGAGCATGTTTCATGTATACTGTAAACATTATCTTAGATGATAATGATAACGTCTTGTAAGAACCTGACTCTTCTGCTAATGTTTATCACCCAGCAGTATAGTCCTGTTATAATATTCAGTGTTGCTGATTTATTAACGGAGCATCTTCTATTGGGAGCACATGATTATACTTGCACTGCCTTGAATAGATTCAGCATGATTCATCATCCCCTTAGTCAAACTGTTCCCAGTGATGTTTAAAGCCCACATAACTGTGCATTCTGACACATGGCAGACATTCTGTATTTGACAAATGGAGGGAGAGACCACGTGGAATTTACACCTCTCCCTTCTGCACAAGTAACAGTACTGGGTAATTGGATGGACCCCTGTCAGCAAGAAAGAGTCTTTGAGATGTATCACTATAATGGAAGCAGTACCCTGCAGCTGAACCTGCTGAGCTGTCCTGTGTAAATGCTGCATTTAAAGCCACATTTGTTAAGCATTTTTTGGATTCATCAAAGCCTGTAGGTCCGCTCTACTTCTCAAGTTGAATTTTGTGCTTAACCTTTGTATGCTGAAATTGAAATGGTCAGTTTAGTCTGGTCTTAACAAAAACAACTAAATAGGGGTTCGACACTAAACATAACTCTCTTGTTTAGACAGAGTCCAGACGTTAAACCCTTGTTGCAGTCATTGTTTGTTTAAACAGAATGCAATGAAAGCTAGTGTTGCAATGCAGAAGCGGCCTTTTCATGCTGCTGTATGTCATTTATGTTTTGTGCTACTTAGCATCCACAATTATTCTCTGCCATCTGTAACCAGGGCTGAGATGGGACTCATTTCCAGCCATGGAGTTTCATGGCTCAGATAGGCCTACTTTTAAGATGTTGCACAAGAGTTATATTATTATAGTTATAATAGACAGTTGAAATAGACAGCACCAATTGTGCTGGGCTCACGACTGGGTTTTGGCACTGAACTGGCATAAACCAACATTGCATCTTACTGCCCCTCTATTATGGCATGTGCTTGGTAGTGTGCGGTTGTTGTGAAGGGGCTACATGTTTCACACTTTCTTGTTGTAACATAGTTCCTATTTCCAAAGAGCTTATTCCTATCTTTTGTATGAGGCTGCATAACACTGCACAATACATGCAGTTGATTCATAAACTTGGGCAGTGCACATCTGGTATGACTAGCTGTCCTGTGTCATCTCCACCTGGTGTGTTCACAGCATTCTGCAATCTTGTTCCAATCTGAAAAAAAATACCAAAAAGTTTAAGGTTTGGCACATTTGTCCATGTCAGCTTCTAGCACTTTCCATGTTTTTAATCTAACTTTATCAGTGTCATCCTTGGTCTTTTTTATTTTGTTTTGTTTTTTTTCATCTTTGTCTTCACATTCCCCTATTGACTTTGTTGGGGTGGAGTGATGAAGGAAGCACTGTCATGCTGGTGTTTTCAGTAAGGTTGTAAAACATTTCCAAAAAAAAAAAAAGAAATTGCAGTTGTGCTGTTCCAATGATGCTTTCCACGCCTTTGTAGTTTTCACAGAACATTTTCTAGTGCACCTGGAACTTGGGTGACTTTCTTGGGTCTTTAAAGATCAAATCCACACCAGTAACTACAAAACTGTATGTCTTTAAATTCATTTTATTATCTATTTTTTATTCCTGCAACTTGAGGCTAATTCTGTCCACCATGCTGTCTATTTGTATCCACCATGCTGTCTATTTGTATGTGCTCGTTTGCCACAATACATTGTGCCTGGGCTGGGAAAACCAGTGGCAGGCTGTTCTGTCTTCACGTCATGCTTTGGAAAGAACAGCGTCCACACAAATACTTAGAAACTGGAGTGGAGAGCCTAAATAATTCATAATAGAGAGAAAGAGACACAGAGATGCTGTGATGTGTCCCTCTGTGTCACTGCAGACATGAACTATATATATATATATATATATATATATATATATATATATATATATATAATTTTGGATAAACAAAAATCAAGGGACAATAGATCAGCAGTTTCAGCACACTGATTTTACCATATAAGTAATTTTCAAACCTTTGTAGTGTTTTTGAAGAAAACCCTATGCAAGCCAACTTCTGTAAAGGGAATGTTCAACTGATTTAAAGGCCTTCCATAACACTCAAAGCGTAACACAATGTTCTTTAGAGTCAGTGATGCTTACATTTTATAACTGAACACATTCAAGGAAATGATTCTGAATGGCCTTGGCCTTTTCCTTTGTATTTGTGTTGATTCAACTCTGAGTCCTGTGTCTTCCTGCAATTTCATCCAAACACAATTATCAAACATTGATGAATTGCTTTAGGTAGGAAACCATTTTATATAGCATGTGTTAGTCTCCAGATAAGCCAGTCAAGGCTGTCTTCATTCACTGGGTTTTATCAGAGTTGCTATGTGTTGCACATGTATGGAAGTGGACCTAATGTACAAATACATAATATACTCAAGTTTATCATTTATCATGTGGAACAGTTCGTTCTAATTAATCTTACTTACAGTGAATACAAAAGACACTCGTAGCATGAGTCTATTACAGCCATGGTCAGGAAAACAGACATTAATATTTTCATGTTTCAGTAAAAAAAAAAAAAAAAAAGCTTTACACATAAATTAAAACTGATAATAATTCAGAATAATTAACAAACAAATGAATCCATTGACCACTGATGTTAAAAAGGACTGTAATTTAGAAAAGTGCAATCAAAATTGGGGAATTTTGTGAAATAATTAAAAACAGAATGCAATGATTTTCAAATCCCATAAACCCATACTATATTCACAAAAGAACACAAGCAACATGGTAGACGTCGAAGTGACACGTCAGGAAGACATCTCACTGTTTTGTGAAAAATTAGCTGATTTTGGATTGATGGCATCAACAAATCTCAAAAAGTAGGGACAGGGCTATGTTTGCCATTGTATATCATCCCCTTTTCTTATTAGCCTGATTGTTGGTTTTATTATTTGCCAGATATTTTCTCTTGGTGAAAGGTCATGTCCAGCATTTTCCCAGACTGCTCTACTGTGAAGCCATGCTGTTGTGATGGATGGGGTATGTGGTTTAACACTGTCTTGTTTAACACTAGACTCACCACTAGACTGCAGTCTGACGGACGGTTTGCAGTTTTTGGATGCCAATAAATTTGGTAAAATTAAAATTCCAAGCTTGTCATGCTATGAGTTTTCCTAAATGTATGTTCTGTATGTTTTCTGAAGCTTATAAGGTTGTCTAATGAAGCACTTAAGATTTTTGAGCATTTATTCCTCCAACCGCTGCTGCTGTCTCATAATGATACATTTCGCGGAAGTGATTTTCCTGCCACTGGTGTTTTTTTTTTTGTTTTGTTTTGTTTTGTTTTGTTTGTTTTTTTTGTGGCTTTGATATAATGTTTCCTCTTATTACGTCATTCTTCCCTATATATTTGTGTAAATATTCTTTGTTTATGCGTGGGAAGGAAGAGACAAAAGACAACAAACAGGCATATACAGAGATACAGACAAAAAAATGGACAGACACACACATAGTGAGATACATTTCCAAAAAAAAACATGAAGAGAGGACTTCCTAAAAGATTTTCTTTAGAGGCTTTGGCCAAAATCCAGGAGATGAGTGAGGGGGAGTCTGATGATGGAGAGATTGGTGGCACTGATTTGGACTGGAGCATGGAGGACAAGAGTTCAAACTCCGGTCCTGAACTACCACCGCCAAAAGAAATCAAACCTTTTGAGCCAGCTGCCCAGTCTATGGCTGACATATTGACATATACGTTGACATATATTTTTTTCAAAACGAAAATAATCATGAAAAACCTAAATGTGATCTAACAATCATAGACCTATGATTTATTATCAATAAATGATCGCACCGTTTTCCTCTTTCTTATATGACACTTTGAAAATTGTGCAGTCTCTTATCAGGTATCTGTACCATTATTTTTGCAGTCCTGAGGTAGTGTGAGAAGGCAAAAGATGGGACCGTGGTCATGCAGCCTGGCGCACAATCGTGGAGAGCGCAGTCCCAAAATGTGTTCACTGAGTCCGTGGGACCCACGGCTCATGCAAAGTACATCGAGAACACCGTGAGCTTATTCTTGTGATTGGTAGAGGATGATGCTGCAACATATACGGGACTGCATTGTTGCAGAAGCCCACCGTGTTGAGGAGAGGTGGGATCTCTCCATGGCTGAACTGATGGCCTTCATTTCCCTGCTGTACATAAGGGGGGTGTAAAGCAAAAACCTAGAGATGGAGATCCTGTGGTTCGAGGAATGGGGATTGTTATTCTTCCAGACCACAATGCCAAGGAGCCATTTCAGGGAGATCATGCGCTATCTGCCCTACGACAAGAAGAGTGACAGGCATGCACATCTGTGCACTGACAAATTTGTGTCTGATGTATGGAGTGGCTTTATAGATAACTGTATTGCCTGCTATAACCCTGGAGTTTACATCACAGTGGATGAGCAGCTGTTCCCCACCAAAGCACGGAGCTGCTTTACTCAGTACATGGCCAACCAACCCGACAAATTCAGCATCAGATTCTGGTTAACAGCAGATGTCCCCAAATATCTTTTGAATGAGTTTCCTTATCTAGGGAAAGGTGAAGCACGGTCGGTGTTCTGTCAGATTTTGCTTCCTTGTCAGATTTTGCTACCTATCGACTACCCTAACCCTAACCCTTATGGGCGTGATGCTGATGGTGTAGGGTGCATGCGCAGCACCACAAAGTAGCAATTTCTGATGGGTAGCAAAATATGACAGAACACCAGCACACCAACACCTGAGAGAGAGTGTGGTGATGAGGCTGCTGGAGCCCTATGTGGGAAAGGGCAGAAATGTCACCACAGATAATTTCTTCACATCACTCAATGTGGCAAAAAAAAAAACCTCCAACAAAAACACACCAGCCTGGTTGTAACATGCAACAGGAGCAGGCGTGAGCTTCCACCTGAGGTGCAGCAGCAGCGAGAGGAGCTGTTCTCGATGGAGGCGCTGAAACACGACCGTGCCACCCTCATGGTGTACCAGGGCAGAGAACATCCTCAGCACCATGCACCCATCTGTAACCACTGAGGGTGACAGGAAGAGAAAGCCAGAGACTGTCAGCTTTTACAATGTCACCAAGGTATGCTGGAGGTTTGCTAGTAATTTGTCATGTTTTTAGTGAGTGAAATGCAGAAACTGCACAAATAAAACATTTGTTTATCATCCCATCACTTCCTCATACCTCTTCTTCTGTTACATTATATTGCAACAATACAGCGGAAAAGCAGTTACAGATGATTTTACTATTAAATGTATTTCAACAAATTGCCCATTTCAACAGGAGACCTTTTGCAGCAGTAAAAATACGATAAGAAAAAAAAAACAAAAACATGCAATCACAAACATTTTAAGTTAAATTCACCCAAGATTTTAATAATGTTTTTAATCCTCCACAGTGACAGCATCAAAAGAAATGTGTAATTGTGTGTTTCTTGTCAAGGCCAATGAAATCCTACATGACCGTCTCACAGACAGCTGCGGCGCTGGAAGGGGGCGCTAGAATGTTGGCGGTTCTAGTGTTAAATATGAAAGGAATCCCTGAAAGCAACATTGTCTTAATGGGAGCATGTTGCATTAAAACCCCTATACACTGAAAAAAGTAAAATAATGCTGTTGTAGGATTGATGTAATTTTTCATTTTACAACAGCCTAAAATTATTGATTTGTTCATTAAATCTAAGTCTTCTAAATTATTTTAATGTTTGAACCCATATTTTTCATTTAAACTGGCAGCTGGATACCAAATTAAATTCTGTCATTGGATCAATGTATTGTGGTGATCCAGGAAGCAGTCATCTGGAGCAGGGACTGCTGGGATTGTTCGGTACAAGGGAATTCACTCTTTTGATGTTCTATAATGTTCATGTTTCATTGTGGGGTTGTAATGGTGCATGATTTATTTCTATTTTTGGGGGAGGGTGTCCTTTCCAAGTGTCACACCATGAGTGAGGGGGTTAATGGTGCAGACTACGCTGCCTGTATATGTGTGTGTATCTGTGTCAAAAACAAACTATAGTTGTTCACATTCACTGCATGAAAGCTTGTCTATGAGCCATTCCTCACCACAGCTTGCCACAGTGTTTATTATGGCATCAAGCCTGCTGTGCGCATTTGAAACGATGCTGTGAGTGGATTTGAGAAACATTTGATGCAACAGCAGCCGCCACTTTTTGACTGGCCTTCCCTCTACACTCCAGCACAGGCATCCAGCGTTAACCTACGTGTTGAAATGCGTCTGTTGTGATTAAGGGGAATTTTTATTTTTAGTTTAGGACAATCTAAAAGAATAAGGTTTGCTAAACATTTAAACATAGTTTCTATGAACTTAAAAGAAATTACATTTACTTTATTTAAAGAAAAAAAAAAATTGATTCAATTCAAAATGTTTCGTGTGATCGATTACTTCATTTTTTTTAAGTTCAACCAACGTTTTACTTTTTTCAGTGTATACTGATCAGCATTGGAGGGGCCTTTCCAGGTGTGTAAGCTGCCCATGTCTTAGACACTAATACAACCTCATACCATTAGAGATACAGGTTTTTTAAACTGTCTCTTGCCGCTTTAAGATACAGTGTCTGTTGATTCATCTGACCACAGACCAGTTTTCCATTTTGCCTTTGTCCATTTTAATTGAGCTTTGGCCCAGAGAAGACTGCAGTGTTTTTGGGTTATGTTCACATGTGGCTTCCTCTCTGCATGCATAACTTACATTTGTTGATGTCACGGCAAACTGTGCTGACAGTGATTTTTGGAAGTGTTCCTGAGCCCAAACAGTGACTTCCAATACAGAATCATGCCTGTTTTTAATGCAACACCATCTGAGGACCCAGAGATCACAAGCATACAACAGTTGCTAGCAATGGGCTGAATTAAATTCAGGATAAGAGGTTTTTGTTTTGTCAGATGGAAAATACACACACAAAAACTAAGTCTGAATCTGCATAAGAAACACCAGTTTCTGCATTTATTTTCCGTCTTTCCTGATTTGCAGTTAACCGGTGGATAAATGCAATACTATCCAAAGAAGTGGGAATAAATGAGACTTTTCCTATTCTGTTTCCCTGATTTTTTCATCTTTTTATAGGTTGTGGCTTTTGACATATTTTTCAGCTATCATATCTTTACAACTGTAATTACTTTTACAAAACAACATGAAATTTTTGTTTGGACGTTTGATGCCAACATCAACAGCTCCACAGAGAAATAAACCCTCATGTTTTGCTCAAAATTTCTCCTTACTGTTATGATTTGTGAATAACTCAGACTAGGCCAGCTGCAGTAGGAATATGCCAGTAGCAAGGCTCCTGTCTGATAGAAGGCTACCATGGTCAAAAATTAACTTGTACTGATGGGTGTTTCTGCATCTAAGTCTGAATTTCAACTTGTTGGCTGCACAGTGTATTGATTCTTACCAATGCTAATACATTTCTGAGTTGGCCAGGAAAGCTCTGCAAGCCGAGGTACGTCCAATTAAACATGAGTTGGTTCGATGTTCATCTCTGCTTCTCAAGGCCACCAAGACATCTGTGCATGCAATCACATAAACACTCACTCACTCTCAGGCTCTGGAATGATGCTGTTCCACCACCATCTGTGTGCAGTCGATACTGATTTGATTTGTGAATTCATTACAGGTAAATCTACCATAGCTTCTCTAATACAGCTCTGTGTAGGAGAGAGTGTGTATACTTTTTATTCAGCACCATGTTTTTTCTAGTTTGAGTGAATGTGTGCTAGCTTGGATGCTGTCTGATTTCCCTGATGTTGTATGGCAGTTTAGGGCCATGTTTTGACCATGTAAAGTAGTTCACTGTTCATCATGATTTGACATATGCCATATTACATCATGCATAATGTAGGAGCTTAAGTTGCAGCACATGAAGATGTTTGATTAAGTTGCTTATTGGTGAGTTTTGGGTGCAACATGAATCAAACCAGTCACGGTGTCTGCTCTCATTCCTTTCAGCAGCCAGGTGTATCTGAGAGCTGGTGTAATATTTACAGTGAATATCAGTTGGTGCAGATGTGCACCGGTTATATCTTAACCAAACTCCTGCTGGCACTAGTAGCTATGGCTAACCCAGAGGACAGGAAAGATGGCACAGTGTGGCTCCTCCAAGTTCCTTCAGAAAACACATAGGCACAGGGAGGGTCCACATAGAGGGCATCCTTATGCAGTTCATTGGGTCTACACCACATGCATGTTGCATTATTTGCAATGAGCCATTTGCTTTGTGTGATAATAATGTAATACTGAAGCAAGTGCAGAGACTACTGCCTGGGATATCTCTGCTGTGGAACCTCTAACATGTGCTTTGATAAAAAGGAGGTTCACCATGGACAAAATCAGATACCCCAGGAAGCTGTGGGACAGGTTTATAAAGAACTCCTGGTAATGGTAATAATGTCCTAACACCATTACCGATGAACAGCTGGGGCACAGTCATGTTGGAATAATGAAAAATGGCCTTCCGCTAACGTTAACGTTAGCAAACCAACAAGTTAGCATGAGAATGGAGACAATGCCAAAAGGTGGAAGTTTGTGGGATGTCAACAAGGTGGAAAATGTTGATCACAGATGTTTTTTTAAGGATATGAATGCTTCAATTACAACAGCTTTATTGTTGCTTCGCTTTATTATTTACCACGGCACTGGTGGCATAGACGGATGATGCACACTAATGACAGTTATTTCTTGCATACCGGCGCACATCTGCATACATCAACCTTGACTTTGTATGAGATTCATGTTGCACAGTGTTGCATGCCAAAAATGTATAATATTGAAAAAAAAAAAAATACGCACAGTCTGAAGGAGGCATTATGGTCCATGCACCTTAGCAGTAGTAGGATTGGTTTTCCATGGTTTTCTGCTTCATGGCTGAGTTGCTGTTGTTCCTAAATGCTTCTACTTTCTAATAATATCACTTAGAGTTGACTATAATACTTTTGCCCATATAGTGTCGCTGCTAGGCTCTAGATCCCGCTGCAAAGCAAGCAGCTATTTGCTGAACTTTTGCTGAAAAAGAGACAGGGTTTAGAAGATAAATGAATAGGGGTCAGGGGACACATAAAACATTCAGTATGAAATAAAAGATGTCAGGAAGCACTCAGTGGATGGATGGATGTGTAGAGAGGACTTGAGGGAGATACAGATTAGATTAGATTGACAGGCAGAGGGGCCAGGTTTGACATACAACTCTGTTATTTGTGAAGAGGGGACAGACAAGATGCATTAATGAATAGAGGATACAGACACAGAGGCATGTTCCAACCTTCAACCACTTGTAAATGTAATCTGTGACAAGCCCTGTCCATCCAGCAGTGATGACAGCCAGACTCAAACATTAATAAGCAGTCAAACTTTTTAGAGGAGATAGATGGAGAAAATGTCTGAGGCTGGAGAGGGGGAGAAATGATGTCAGCGTTTGCAATGGGACTGAAAGAGAAAATTATAAAGGGTGAGAGGTTAGAGAGCTGGGCTCTAAACTGATTTTTGACTGAGAGAGAAGGGAGAAGTGGCTGAGAAAATAGTGTCAACACTTCTGCGAGATGGGTAGAGACAGAAAGAGAGGCGGGCAGGTGAAAAGAAGGATGGCTTACATGGGAGGAGAGGGGAGTGTTGGCTTGTCTGGTCTGGTTTTTAAGCTGCTGCCAAGACAGAATGAGAGGAGCTGAAGAGGCAGTCTTCTCAGAGAAACACATTGATGACTCCTCCTCAGTACAGAAAACTAATCCATACCATTTACTGATGTATTGCAATCCTTATGTAGAAGGTTCAATTTTTGTTCTTGGCTGTTGCCAAAGTTCAACAAAGAGACACAAAATAAAGCAAGACACAACAAGGCATGTATGATTCCTGTTCTTAATATTTTGTTATACTAATTTTAAACCATGCTCAGCAGTAAATTTCAAATAATCATCTTATTTAAAGATATAACAATTAAAAATAAGGCAGAAATTGCAAGTAATATGTAAAAAGATATGCCAATGGGGCAGGTAAAATTTACTTGAATGTCTTGAAACAAGATGAATTAAGTCTGTACATTTTATCTGAAGATCCAAGCAATTTAACAGATTTCTAGATTTCATTTCAGTGAAAGTACATGTCATAATTTACCCTTGCTTGGCCCCTTCCTAAAAATGGGAGGCCTGTTTAGAGGGGGATGTTTAAGTTTTTGCTTTCCCTGTATGTATTTATATAACATATAAATGTAGTGTAATGTGATATGAATAGAACAGCGTAGAAGACTGCATGAACAACAGCAGTGAGTAGAGTAGCGAGCAATGGGCAAACCTTAAACTTATGTATAAACACTAACTCACATTCAGATTTAAAGTCTCTATAAAGGAAAATCTGAAATGTCAAAACATGCTAGGTATGTTGGAATAAAGTTGTCATAAACATGTGAAAACACCTGGGGCCCATGAAGAATCCTTAGTGCCCAACATGCCTAAAACTTTTGCACACAACATAATATTCAAAACATCTATTGGCAACTGATAAGTTATCGTGAAAGAAAAAAAAAAAAGAAAAGAAAAACTAAGATTCAGGGTGATGCATTCTTTTTCAAAGGGACGTTTTGCCTTGGCTCTGCATACATTATCAACAGCTTAAACAACACAGTTGATCCCATTACCAGCACCTTAACATTGTCTCACTCTCACATATGCCACTTCTACATTTGCAACCTGCTGACCATGTAAAAAAAAAAAAAGTGTTCCCACAAAATGCAGCATCATCAGTGAGGGAGGCTTTTGGAGTCTGTGACCTCCAATTTCAACATACTCCACCTGTGCTGTCTTCCAGCTGCACAGCACTCAAGATCACTAAATCACAGGAGAATGAAGAGTTCAGCTGGGAATAGTGTGTAAAAGTGGATTGATTTGCCTAACTGGGGTTGATTTGTCATTCATTTTGATAGTCCATTTGTTGCTTCCACCATGGGTGAGTACATTAGGAGGTTAAAGGTTTCTACGAAGAATGTGTGGTGTCATGTAAAATTCTGAGTGTTTCCACATGAAAAGTTATCTTTTCATCACCAATAGCACTTCAGTGCCTCTGTGTAGCTCACTGACCTCCCAATGACGTGTTGCTTGCACCACAGGAAGAGACATAATGCTGATAAAGAAAACTACTAAACTACTATTGGGTGCCCATAAATAGTTTTGCATTTTGAAGTTGATCAGATGCTTTGCATGCTTTCCCAGCTGTTTAGATCTGTGGATTGACAGAGTTTGGCAGTGGCCAGAGCTGCCAAAAGACCTGCTCACCAATGGAGCAGACTGGCGCCTCAGGAACGCACCAGATATGGACTGCAGCATGTGCAGTGAACCTAGAAAGATTGATTAGAAATGGAACTGGCTGCTGCGCAGTGAGCTTTGCAAGCTTAGCTTAAGAGTATATGGAAATTAGAGGTGAGACTCTAAGCTGAGACACTGTGCCAAGTCTGTGTTAGTGTTAGATTATAATTAGATCCTGATGAGTCTTTGGATCTACTCTATAACCTGTGTGTAATTTTGGATAATAAAATGTAGTTCAAAATGCCATGTAAGTGTTAACCTTTTATCTGAAACAACAATGGCAGAGGCTTAATCTATTGCTGCTTTAGTTGAGTTAATGAGAGGAGCTTCTGTGTATGCCCTTGTTTCTTTTCTTTCAGATAACAAGTCATTGTTATCAGCCATAGCCTTTCCTTCCCAGTGTGCTTTGTGTTGCTGTAATCTTCCTGTACCTTATATTAACTGTGTTCTTTGTTGAGGCAGACACGTGATGCATGCAGTCATTCACAGGGGATCCTTGGTTCAAAGAACTTTAAACATACTTGGAAAAATGAACTTGTCAAATAAAAAAGTAGCCCACATTTATACCCCCTCAGGAATATGTGCTGTTTATTATTGATTTAATCCATGGAGATTTAATTCCCTATTGTTTAATTATTAGGACATTAATTACAACACTATACTATGTGTTTGGATCATTATACTATTAAATTAAATCCCACTTGGAAGCAGGCAGATTAAAGATTTTAGACAGATATAATTCACAAACCAGGGAAAATCTTGAATGCTCGATTCAGGAATAGTGAGCTACCAGAGGCATACAGTGTGATTTCATTGAGAATAGGTACAGTATGCATGCTTCGATGCCAGAGTCTGTCATACGTACAGCTTCACAGACTGGCTTCGGCCAGAATTTATAAAGGTCAGAACCAAACCTGACCTGTAATCTACGATTGTTTCTTCATCAATTTCTTGGGGGGCTACCCATCTGTGTGGCTGCAATATTGGAGGGGTCAGTATCACTACATGAAATGTTTGACTTTATTCATGTAATAGCACCACTCCTTGGCTGCCCAAAGGCAGAAAAAGCAGCAAAAATCCAGAGCAGAGCAGGCATGAATGACAACAGAATGACACTGATTAGGTCAAAAGCAGAATGAATGAGGAGCTGGGATGGAGGAGGGTTGCAAGAGTAGCTTGCAGAGAGAGTGGCAGAGCATAGCCAGGCAGGATCAGTTTAAACAAGGCAGCATGAGAGCGATTAGACCATAGTGTGATACGAGATAATCAACTGGCCATCAGCTGATGAGGGCTTGTGTGAGATCAGCTGATTTTAATTTTGGCAACGCTCAACTCTGTGGCCTGCCTGAACTAGTCTCTCTTCAGCTGCCTTATCTTTAGATAAGCCATAACAATGAAATATAGTATTCTAAGGAAAAACACAAATTTCTGCAGCTGTGATAAAATTGTTGTTGTGCATTTCTGAACATTAAACCGGGATTAGCAAACAGTCCCACTGTGAGTTACTATGCCCTGTTGAGAATGTGTATGGCACACAACAGAATACACTCCCTTCCTTCTGCAGCATGCTGCTAGTCTAAACTGAACCCGTCTTTACTGCAACACCAACAATAATTATCCCTCTAAAATGTGTCAGCACCTTTTCATACAGAGGCTTTTTATGTGCCATTTTCTAATTAGCATTTAATTACACGGTCAGGTCAACAAAAGCCCATTTCTTCCTGTCAGCTATAAAATAAACAAGACCTAACAGCTTCATAAACCAGACTGCACCATAAAAACTGAATCTGCTGGTCAGAGGAGCAGCTGCT
This sequence comes from Cheilinus undulatus, assembly GCF_018320785.1. Lineage (NCBI taxonomy): Eukaryota > Metazoa > Chordata > Actinopteri > Labriformes > Labridae > Cheilinus > Cheilinus undulatus. The sequence goes on along the minus strand of NC_054874.1, from coordinate 25,843,766 downwards.
ACGGTTTTCTCCAAATGCCTTCCTTCACAAAGTTGATCATTTTCTTTTGGAAAAAATGAGTTTACTGGCTATAATCAACAGAGATAACTTTAATGTCTTCCCTGTGTTTTTAGTCAGTTGGATCTTTAGAAAGGAAGTGTCACATAGCACTTTGAGCCGATTAAACCTTCTCAGATCATGCAAGTTCAAACTTGTATCACTCTGAAGTTCACTTCTAAGACCTGTTCAGTCTATTATCCCTCAAAAGTATGATAAAACTTAGATTTAACTTCCAAATATGGCAGTTTCGCCCCCTATAACCTGACAGTCTTTCAGTAAGACATCTTGCTTTGTTGTACAATTTCTAAGCCCAGAGATAATTATTTTATACTCTGAAAGAATTAAAGATTCATTTTAACAGAATCAGTCTTATCCTGTATTAGCATGTGGAGGTCGTTGGTATTAAAAGGGGGAAAAATGAAGAAATAAAAGCAGATTAATTTCTAATTAGCCTCTGTTCATTAGACTTTAGCGATAATGGGGTGAAGGGTAACGTGCTAATTGGAGTAATATGCTAATTGAAGGTAAACTAATTTTCTCTCACAGTGAGAGGTTTTATGGGCCCTGGGGGTGAAAAGCAAGGCACGGGGCATGTGTGGTTATAACCTTGAGCAACAGCACATATGCAAAGTGAAACAGAGAACCAGAGAGATGAAACAACACTGGATGGAAGGTGAACTGCTGATGGGTTCAATCGGCTAATTATGTGTTTTGACTAAAGACGAATTTTCCACAAATACACTGATGAAATAATGTAAAATGACCTAAATCCATGTTAGCTTATGGGATCCCTTGTAATCTTTTTTTAAAAGTTCTAAAAAAAAGTAAAACAAAATCAGTATGTGAGAATTGTAGGCTATATAAGGTGTCAGTATTTGGCTTTTTGTCAAAGGAACCTGTCTAGTATTTTTCACTAGCGTTTCTTTGAGAACTGGCTGTTAGCAAACCAGAGTTTCCATAAGACTTTTTTTTTTTGTTGTTGTCTCCAGCCAAAATGGTCAGCAGTCCTCAAGAATTTAGAACAACTGAAAACCATTTGCTTAAGATAGTCAAATGTGGCCAATAACCTGCATTTAACAGCAATAAAACATATAAAAACAGAAACACTGATACAGCTGCAATTTCTAAAACCGAAATGGGGACATATTTTTATTTCCACACCTGACTCAAGACAGAGACAGGAGAAACTGAGCCTAATGGTAAACCACTGTAATTGCTACCCTGTCATTACAGCCGGCTACAGACTCATGACTTATGACCAGATCTTGAAAATGACTTTGGAAAGACATTTTTTTTTGTCTTTAAGTGAGTTGTCCAAACAAACATAAATATTGTGAGCTATTCCTTATGCAGCAAATTGCACAATATACCACTACGTTTAACATATAAACAACAACAGCAGCACTTACCTTCACATTAGTACAGGTAACTGTAAGTTTTTCCGTTAGCACATTGGCTGTCACCATAAGTTAGTAGCTTACAACAGCCAAATAAAACCCTCTACTGACACCAACAAAGCATCCCAACATATAGCTAACCAACGCTTCAATAACTATAAACTAAGTTTAAACTCCACATTAGAACTGAAAATTGAGTCTTATCATCAGTTGGCCAATATAAGTCCTAAACTGATGATCTCAACTGTAACCTCTGCTAAAACAGTAAAATCCAACCATTGTGGTTTGTTTGGAGTAGTCCCTGAGAAAGACAAAAGTATTGACTGTAGATAGTTCAGTACAGTCCCTATTGAGCCACGTCTTTCTGCATGACATGAGTCTGTGTTGAATACATTGCTATTTCATCTGAGAATTTGTTTAAAGTAGATTTACCCAGTCAACAACAACTCTGCTCGGCCCAGGTCCATCCTTGTACCTCCCTTTTCAGCTAGCTTCAGTTTTACTTTGTTTCATCTCCTTTATTATTTGCAGTGATGTAATTATTCACTTTTTACCTTTTTGGTAACTGGCATTTTTTTCAGCAGGACATTTTGGCTGTTATATATTTCTATCTGCTGGACAAGACCGGGAATTGCTGGCTAACGGAAACTCAAAAATAATTGTAATTTATTAAAAATTAGTGTATTATTATTATTATTATACAATCAAATATGTGCATGTAAGTGCAGCTAAGGCACTGCAAATCATTTCCTAGAACATAACCAGCAAGAGAAAGCCACAGTCTTGGCCTCAGATTTCCTTTATTGTTTATCCAGTTATGCCTGAAGCCTAAAAGAATGCCAGTGCGCTGAATATTATTGAGCCATGACAGCAGCAACTTAAACCAATAGGTTCCAAGACTACATCCCCCTATGAGACTAAAAAGCATGATAGGTGAAAAATATTTTACAATAATCAGCTCCCCTTTTGCTGCTAGCCTAACTTTCATGCAGGGCCAACTGCACCCAAAATGATAATGAGGTTTATTACACAGCTGTGTTAAATACTTGATTCTGTTTGAACAATTACACAAAGCAACAGTCTCTTGATAGCACACTGCTGTTAAGAAGAAAAAAAAAATGTTGCAAAGAAAAGTAGACAGCTGTAGAGACACAGCTGTGAACACTGACTCTGGAGTGTAATCATATCAATCTGCAGAAATAAGTCTGTTTACTGTGGAAAAAAGGAGAAAGGAGACAATAAAAAAAGAGATAAGACGATAAAAGGTGACCAAAACATGGCCGACTAATTGTGTCTCTTTCTTCGGCCTTTGAAGATTATGGCGATACTAATCTTGGTATTTTACACAATCTTGTTCCTGTTCCTGCAGATGTTGAGGTTGCTGAGCAGTTGGATGACACTCAGACACTAAAGGGCAAGTGCAGGATGGGAGGTAATACCAATTGGGAATCTCCATGGATCAGATTATATCAGCCAGATTGGTCTGAGTCATCTACATAGGCTAACAAAGCTAGGTCCTCTGTAGGCTGCATTCTTCACAGGATTCAGCCCCTGAAGTGAGACTGACATATAGGCATAGAAAGCCTTAGCATCTCTTATCTTGATGCAGTGACAGGTAGAGGTATCAGCACATACTGTAATCAAGAGAGAGTTTGAAAAGGGAGCAAGTGAATGGTTATGAGTCCAGATAACTCCAGTGAGACTGTGCTGCATTAAATTTGAAGGGACACTGAGCAGCTGAAGAGATATGGAGGAAATAGAACAAGCTATTGAAGAAAATTAGTTATGGGTCAAGCTCGGCCATAAAGACTATTTTCTATTAACTTGATGGAGGAGAGCGTGAGCAGAGTGCATTTGGGTTAGTTTGGCATGAGGCCATGTCATTTTAAATTCAAAGCCTGAGAGAGGAAGTGTATGGAGGGTGCCATGAGGTCATGATCAGGTCACAAATTACTTTAATAAAACATTACACAATGTAAATTTTAGTGACAGGTGGCAACATGGTTCTCAGTCATGTGTCATAATGTGTATTACAGTCGCAAAAGGTCCAGTGGAAAGTTCACAACATGGGGACTTTTACAATTACCATGAAAAATAAACTTCCAAAGGTTAGGCTGAACATGGGATGGAAGATTTAAAGAGATAGTGTGTATAAAATAAGGGCAGCATTGGAGAGAAGACAGAGACAATTAGATTCAGAGAAAGAAAAAAATCATTTCTGAGGAAGGAGAGTAAGTGGAGGAATTACAGGGGTAATAGTGGAAGGGCTAGAGGAAGTGTCTGACATAGAAAGGAACTGAGGACTTTAAGTGCAGAATGTTACAGAGGTCACTATCAACCATGTGAGAGAAGCACAGTAATCAATACCTTGCACTTACTGTGATCAATATGTAAAATCTTGCAACAGATTTCTAAACATCAATCAAAACAGTCATGACGCCAGCCGCTGGTCAATGGTTACTTTTAACTCAGTACATTTATCTAAATGAAGTACACGGGAAACCTTGGAACAAAGAATCACAGCCATTAACTGTTGTGAAATGGTACAGTCATGGACGAAAGTATTGACACCCCTGGAATTTTTCCAGAAAATACACCGTTTCTCCCAGAAATTGTTGCCATTACAAATGTTTTTGGTATACACGTTTATTTCCTTTATGTGCATTGGAACAACACAAAAAAGCAGAAGAAAAAAAGCCAAAATTGAAATAATTTTATGCAAAAATCCAAAAAATGGGCTGGACAAAATTGTTGGCACACTTTGAGACATAACAAGGTGAGTTTACTTAAAAAAAATTTGGAAACTTGTTGCCTCAGAAATATAAAGTAAACTTGAATACTTTAAGTGTAAATAACCTGTTTATAGTGAATGCACAGTACTAACACTATCCTTATTAGTTTGAGTATTTAATATTACTGCTAACTTCATTATCTTAAGTGTGCAATACAAATTTTGAATTGATTACTTTGAGTGTTCAATACTGAGCTTACTTTGTAATCTGAGAGTGCCGTACTTGAGCTTAATTACCTACTTTTAGTGTGAAATACTTTTTGTGCCTTTTTACCTAATGTCCAGTAGATACATTAATTTGATTGCTATACAGTAAAGTATTATTACCAGCTTTCTCTCTCTCACCACAGCTTTAGTTCTGAAAAACAGCAAGATTTTTATAAGACCATAGAATCAAGCTAGCAATCAATAACTGCTTTAAAATCTCAACAAGTGGTCCCCCACAGAGACTGTATGTCATTTTTATTCTAACTGTAAATCTTTCTGGTGAAGTAACAAACAAATTACAAAGTTACAGAAATTTACAAGCAAACTCTAAGCATTCAATCGGTGTCCCAACCAAACAGGATGATTCTGACTTAGCAATGAAGATAGTTTTTCAGTGTGAGAAGTTTTCAAGTTAGCGCTTTGGAGCCCAACCCAAGCATCACTCTTTGAATAAAGTTGACTGTGTTTGTCATGCATTTTTGGTTAGTTCAAATGTAGTGCATAAGTGAGACCAAAGACAAGGCAAACCACTTGAGGCAAGTCCTCAATGTCCTCCATGACAATGCATCCCTCAAGGACAATGGCGGTTGAGATTGGCTGAGGGTGAGTTGAGCCGTGACCCAGCTGAAAATCATCTTTACAGTCACAACACCAACCATTACAGATGCCAGGGGCTTGTCACTTGTGTCCTGTAGAAAAAACATGTGTCTTAGATGTGATATAAGGAATAATCAAAAGCTTAAGCATTTCAACATTCATGTATAATATTTTTAATATTGAAATATATTCAGTATTTTAATATTTAAACTTTCAATATTTCTAGTTTTATATGCTGAGCTTCAGCAATTTAAATCCGACAGAACAAAGGATACTGCACTAAAAAGCCAAGGCTGTTTCAATTTTAGTGTTTTTTAATATCAATATAGAGATGGTAATGATAAAGCTCTCCAAACATACAGCACAAATTCAAGGGCTGAGTGATATTAATAAAAAGTGATAATACAGTTGTATTGCTAATTTTTTTCTTTTTTTATGTTTTATTAGTATGTGCATGAGTAATGTTAGTTCGTGCACAAATTACTTCATATAGCAGCTCAGAGCTGATTAAGATTCAAGATTCAGAGTTGTCCAACAATAAACTTTCAAATGATGACCATGCAACTGAAAACAATAAGTGTTGTCAAAAACAGTGCTAGGGCATTCAAGAAGATGAATGTTTAATTCTCTTAAAGTATCACAATCTGATACTGCAAAAATCCAACTTCTTTGATGCAAGAACTTACATAGCATGTCTTGAAGAAATCACTGGCATTATCACCGACTGCAATGGGAATCCCTTGGAAGACAACAGAGCACAGTGCAGTCACATCTTGTGGCTTTGACAAAGAGACAAATGGTCACTTAGTAGTTGAGGAGCTCTACATAAGGCTTTGACATAGTACTTAAGATGTGGAAAATAAACACTTACAATCAAGTTTGTGCCCTGCATTAACTCTGTCAGTTTTCTTCCAATGGCTCCTTTTTTCAACTTGAAGAGTTCAAAGAAGCGAGGGGTGTGCTGGTCCAAAGCCTCAAAGAACTGTGCTTCAAGATTCTTACTGGCAGTTCTATTGAACTCAGCAAATACCTGCAGAAAACAAGGGGGGAGATTGAGGGGTGGGGGGAGGGAGGCAGCAAATCAGTGAAGTATGAAGATATCCTTTTGATTAAAACAATTGTGCAAACTGAAAACCGTAAGGGCTACAAACAAAAGGGAAAACAAAGTGCACCTTCAGCTTTTTGTGTGCGAAAAGGATGTATTTAAGAGTTCTACTAATATGGTAACATTTCTGGCCTCAATTAAACAATTGGTTGAATTGCTCAATTGGGAAAAAACTTTTGAAAATAGAAAAACAATGAAATTGGGGTTTGTCAAAATTGTATTGACGAAATGATGACCAATATGAGGTGCTAAATTTGTTTTAAACTTGTTCATTACAAAAATGTTTTGAACTGAACAGTAATATTGACATTTAACCAGAACTGTGCTTGCAAAAGTCATCTGTAGCCATAAAACACATTCGTCATGCAAAAAACCAACTTTGTGTAACAATAGCTTTATATCATAAAAGTCCATTAGGTATTTTTTTTTATTATTATTTAAGCACAAAGTGAGGCAGAAGAATGGTTTTTGACAAGTGATATCTGAATGAAACACTGGTGTATAGTTGCCCACTAGTAGCCACTGCTCCAAAATCTAGTCCAAGAACTGCAGCCCCAGATTTACAATCCTAAAACAGCTGCCTTTGGGTCAGACTCATTGAAAGCAAGTGGCAGCAAGGCTAGAAAAAAAGGCATAATATTTTTAAAGAAATCCTTCTTGTTTTAAATTAATAAAGTATATTATATTGACCTAAATTTGATTCCACCAAATTAAGTCACTAAACTATCTAACAATTTGGGAGAAGGAAGTTGCACACCTGTCACTTTGTGAAAAATGCTGGCCATCTTTCAAGCATGTCCCGTACAGCAGGCTCAGTTTTCACTACCTCTTTTCTGCACATGGGAAAGGCCTGGTCCATCACTTGAGAAATGAGAGTGCTATTTCTTTTTCTTTTTTTCATCATTTCTTCCTGCAGAACATTTCTGGTATTTTCAAGGCTTGTCTCATCGTGCCCATTAGACAAGTTGGGCAAATAATTTGCCTTTCCTCTTTTTGGACATTTGATGATCTTGCTTGAGTATTCTCCCGCTGGGTTACTTTTACTTCCTTTACCTCCATTAACTGAACATCTTCACATCCAGCTCTTCGAAGCTTTGTACTATAGTTGCCCATCTTAAACTTTCGACTGTTCTTCCAGCCATACCAGCCTGGCTGTGGACCAGGCTCTGAGAGACTTGGGTGCTTGCTGGTGAGAGATTGTGCAACACTGGCAAATTCTTCATCTGTAGGGTAAGCTTTAAAACTGTGCATTGCCTCAGCAAGTTTATCCAGTATGTCATGCTTCATATCACGTGTACTGTCCTCGCTATGAGTGGCCGATCTTCAAAGCTAGACAGTCAGCTAACAACTTGAAATCCTCCAAAAAGTGCAAGGCATAACTTTCCTTGTATTTTATTAAAGAATGTGTATCCTTTTATGATTTCTTTGTAAAACTGCAATAAAGCACACATTACAAATTACATTAAGAAAAATAAACAGAAAATAAGGCACAGTTAAAACCATAATTAGCAAACTCAAAATGCTCAGTCATGCTGCTAGCTTACAGCTTAAACTCCACTAACTACATATATATAGTTAAAAATACAATGCACAAACTGAAACATGACCTTCTGCCTCTATCGCTAACACAAAACATAAAAAAACACCATACTTACGGACAAATAGTGTCCAAGGCAAAAATGCAAAAGATAATCCTGCAGGAGATAGTCTGAGAAGTGCCCAATTTTCATGGACGTTTCCTCCAATTGTTCCCTTGGTGGTGAAGTTCTTTGTGAGGAGCTGGGGTTGATTTGTTTTGTCTGAAAATGTACAGTGCTTTACAAATTTATTACACCACCACCCAAAGTAAGGTTTATGCCACAGCTGCCCTTAATTAACAGCATTGGTAATTACCAAAATCATTTTTTATGTTTCTGCAATGGTTAATACACCAATATGTAGAAGCTCTTAAACCCAAATGATATTTTTAAGGCTAAAATATCATTATTATTGTTAACCATGAATTTTCAAATGCACTGATTTACAAAAAAACTGAAAAAAAAAAAAAATAGCACATTATTATTTCTTGATTAATATGTCAAATTATAGATATTTACTTGCATTCCTGAACAGAAAAATTAGCTTTAGTGGTTGAATGTTATGCTTGATTAATGTCTGACTTCTCAGAGAAGTCCAGTGAGCCGGCTCAAATTTAGGTATAAAAAGGTGAATTCAGTTTGAAATTCCTCATTCCTGTTCAAAATGGTAAAACGTGGAGAGCTGACTGAAAATGAAAGAGTCCGCATTAAAGCACTTCATGATGCTGGATGGTCTCTGAGACAAATATGACAGGTGGTCTAATAAATTTGTTAAGCACTGTACATGGAAACTGTTTAATAGCCTCATTTATGGTTTCAAGTGAAATATATCCCTTTGATATCAGTTTTCTTAAGCACAAGGCCAGTTCAGCAGGAACAATACCCCTCAAAAGATCTGGTGGGCAGCCTTCAGCCACATTAAAATATTCCAGGCTTTGAGTAAGAGGACAGACTCCTTTTACACCATGTTTCCGTGCCATGCTAGAATCTTGCAGTACATCTCGCACCTGTCTGTTGTGACTTTTTTTTTGTTTGTGGTTGGAATGAGCCTGTCCATACTTCGTGTTGTATTTCATCCATACAAAATCAACATAGTAGATTTACTGTAAAGCTCTCAAAAAAATCCTCCCAATGAATGTGCAGCTGTTTGTATGTTTTATCTCTCTGTTCTTCTGTGCAGATGTCTGTTGTTGACTCTTCTGAAATAACCTTGTGATCATGTGAATCCACTCAGCACTCAGCTGCACTCTTCTCCACTTCAAAAACGGACCCACGGCATGTGCAAAGTGCAAGAAGCCAGAGCAGATGGATCCTAGCATACAAGGCCGCTGTTGGTTTCACAGTGGCCCAGGTAGATAAAAAAGTAGCCAAAGTTATTTCAAGCTGCCCACATCTGTTTAACTGCATAACCCTTTAACACATTCTTAATTTGCTCCTCACTGTTTCAGAGTATCTAGACAAGAACTGCAATTTTTCAAAATAATTTGAAGATATTCTAAGTGTAAAATCTATTCTTGCATTACCCTCAATGTCACCAAGAGAGGTTGGAGGTACAGTTTTTCACTCTAAGATCTCACCCTGCTCATGTGCTTTCCTTCCGATCGTTTGCATGGGCTCTAAATGAGATTAGCACAAAGTCAATACCTGTCAGTGCCATGATGCAATGCAGATGCAATAACATAACAGCTGAGGGTGTGCTCTTCATGTGTGTGTGACCTTGGCATTATATCACTAATTTGCTGATATCCACCACATATAGAAATTATTCTATAATAAACTATTAAGCTTTTGATTGATGTAAAATATCAAAGATGAAGTGTGCTTGTCAAATTTATTCAACCATTACCGCAAGATATACAAATAAATATTTCATTCCTGCTATTTGGATAGAAATTGTTTATTTCTGTGCAGCTCTTAAAGCAGCACATTACAAACACTGCACATAAACAGGAGAAGTAAAGCAGTTACATTAGATATAAAGTACACACAGAACCCAAAGCCCCTTGTGCTGCTTCATTTACTCTGGTTTAATGTGCTTTTTGAAAGTGAAGAGAACAAGGCCATAGTGTGTACATTTGTGATTCATGTTAATATCTTGCATTATTATTATCTTATACAAAGTCATGAAAAACATTGGGCTCCATATGGGTTCTGTGAAGCATAATGTCTGATACTTTAAACAGTTGAAATTGTATTAAATTATTTCCCTCTTCTATATTAATCTCTCCAGTATATTTCGGTGAATCCGTGCTCTTATAAAGGGCATTTAGTTTACTAATACTTAAATATCTTGCATGCAATGCTAAAAATGCTACAATATTTGAAATGTTTCATTAATCAAGGCTTAACCACACAAGGGCTGACACCCAGCAAATATTAGCTCTTCCTACACCAAACCTGATGACCATGCAGCACCCAAATAAAAGTGGATCCAGAAACACTGGGGTTGAGAATTTCTACTTCTAAAGACAATTGATGATTCATTATCCAATTTGATTCAATATGATCCAGTGCAAACTCATTAGCACATGGAATCCAAATATATTTTTGCTCTAACAAAACTGTGGAAAAAGCAGGACAACTAATGATTTCATTGTAGTCCAAGTCAGCGGTTGTCAACTAGACAGGCATCCATCCCCTCAAATTCATTCAATGAAAAAATTTTGCAGATTGGATCTCAAATGGAATAAAACATAACTGAACAAAGTGACAGGAGAAATAAAACATGTTCACAAAACACATTATTACAGAAGGTTAGCATACAACTTTGCATTTCTCGAAACAGCATGAAATTTGGTTATTTCTCAAGAATTTCCTCTTAATCTTGTGAAAATCGGCCTTCTTATTTAAAAAGGAGTTACATAAGTAATTCCTGAGATAAATACTGACATTTTCTTGTCACTTCTATTTAAAAATTAAAAGATAATGAAAAAAATACTGTATAGCCACTAAGGCTTTGTATGTATACACTTTGCCAGATATATCTATCATGCACTCATTCAGGACCCACTGGAAACAGCTTCATGACCTGTTTTGAGGTCTCCACTAAACCCAGGCCTCCTGTGCAAACATTGTGCCATTATATTTATGAACTGAAGTCTTCATCACACACACCTGCTCAGGTGTCTCACTCCAACAGTTAGGAGACAAATATCAAGATGAGTTTTTACTGGAACATAAATCTTTGTCTTGTACTAGTAACTTAACTGGCTTTATCAATCCTGATAACAGTAAAAACTAAATATCAAATTGACCAAGAAGCACAATTAAAGCTAATTTAACAATTAGAGAAGATTTGGATAAACTCGGTGACAGAGCTCTGTCTGCTAGTACATAGTATAGGAGAATAATGAGTTAAATAATATTCTATAAATTACATTTTCTTCTTTCATAATTCCTGTCAGACATCGTTATCTGCACTCTCTTTGTATCTGACTGTTCCTTTAGTCTTCATTATTGAACTGATCTCCAGTCTGGGGAAATAATTCCCTATAATATCACATCAGTGGGCTCAGACGAATTGGTTATGTAACCAAATCAGTCACTCTGAACAACACGTTACGATCGTAAACCTTGGGAATAAAACAGGCTGTAGATTCTTGGATAACAAAAGACTTCCTTGAGTTTAAACTAAGAAGTGTTTATATTCAGGTATTTTATGCTATGTTTAGTGTTAGCATCTTAGCTAATATTTAGCTTTATTGTCTCAACGAGTGAGATTTGAGTGCTGCTGTTGCTTTTCTTCAAAACGTATAGACAGGCAGATAGGTAAACTTTTCCGTCCTTCATGTTAAGTCCACATGATTTGATTTCTGAGGGAGACGTCTGTAACTGTAAGACATTTCTGCAATAATTGGTGCAACACATCTGGCTACCTAGTGAGCACCTACAGCTACGGTAACTCATTTAAAGGTAAAAGGCCACCAGGAGTTGTGCGCAGGTCCAGTTCTAGGCATGCATACATGAGGGGGCGGGCAGAAATGTGAAGGGGGCACCATGCGTATACATCATGCTCCAGCATATTCTGTTGTTGTTGTTGATAAGTGTTTTCTTCATGGGATTGGGTTGTTAGCAGTGCCAAACCCCCAAGAAATGGATTGCACTTTTTCAGGCCTCTACCATAAGACCTGTCCAGCTTGGGTGTCCCACCTGAAGACAAAGCTCCTGCTGGTATAGCTCTTAGGGTCACTGAGTCACACAAACCCCCTGACCAAAATAAGGTTTGCAATCCCTCACGGGGGAAACAGAAAATATTAATAATAATAAATAAAAATAAGAAAAAAAATAAAATATCCTTCATCGAAGTTTTAACAACCAACAACATAACAATTATCTCATTGGATGGTCATTAGGCGTCTATGCATCTCAAATACATTTAAACCTATTAACAATAACCTAAAGAAAAAATAAAGGAAAAAAAAAAAATCACCAAGGATTTTCTCACACAAACAGAATTAACAAACACAACAAATTGTGAGGAAAATCAGCCTGGCAACTCACTGAGTGTGTCAATCAGTGCAGTGCCAGGTGTGTGTCAATCACCACACCACTAGGTGTATGTGGCTGTTTGTCACTGATTGGGGCCAGGTGTGGCAAACCTATATACACGCCTGGGCTGCAGCACTCTGTGCTGACTCATCATCTCACCATCAAAGGTATTGAGAGCATCTCCCTGTGTTCCTTCTTGAGAGTGTGAAAGTTAAAGGTCACCTAAGCATTGTACAATATATTACTTGTCTACGTTCAATGAGAATAACCAGTTGCCCCTGGATTAAGATTATTGTGCTAGAAAGCATTAACCAGTGTTTTGGTTCTCCTTTTCACACCAGTCTGGTGATCTTTGTTTTCTTTCATTTGAAGATAGATTTCTCAGTCTCCCTAGTAGTTTGTGTTCATTTCAGCTGCACGGCAGCAGTGGTTTAGTTTCCCCTTTTCTCAGTATTGTCAAGAACGGGAGTTTTTTGGTTGTGGGCTAGTTTCCTGGAGCTTTTGTTTCCCCCCTCTTCTCATTTATCGCTTGCGATTTAGTGGTTATCCTTCTAGGATAACTTTTAGAAACCTGTTGTCTGCAGTTGTGTCCCACTGCCCCTCCTACCTGACAGAATGAGTCAGCCAAGAGCGGACACAGCAGATCACTTTACTAGTAACGCCCCTACCACTGACCTCAGAGAGAGACTAGCTGCACAAGGGCAGGCTATCTCCACACAAGGGGCTCTCTTAGGCTCTCATGATCAAATGCTTAGGGCGATTGCTGAGCAACAAGCTTCACATGAGACCTTGTTAAGACAAATTCTTGCCAGCTTACAAACTTCCAGGCCAGTCCAGACAGAAGACCAAGCACAACCCCTAACCTGAACCCTAACCCTAACCCTAATCCCAACCCTAACCCAGTTCAGGAAACCAGGTTGTAAACTCCTGCCCGCTATGATGGGCATCCAGGGAGATGTAAAGGGTTTATCACCCAGTGTGCCTTGGTATTTGAGCTTCAACCCTCTATGTTTACTACAGAATGAGCCCGGGTGGCTTACATTATTTCCCTTCTCTCAGTCAAAGCTCTCTCTTGGGCTACTGCTGTTTGGGAGAGGCAGACACCAGCCTGCACAGATTCTGCCCTCTTCATGGCTGAAATGAGAAGAGTTTTTGACCATGATGTCAGTGGCCAAGAAGCTGCTAAACGGCTGGTTGGGATACGTTAGGGCTCAAAAAGCATAGCAGAGTTCTCCATTGAATTCCGTACACTAGCAGCTGAGTCTGGCTGGAATAGGGAGGCCTTGACGACCATTTTCATAAATGCCCTATCAGAGAAAGTGAAAGATGAGTTGGCATCCCGTGACCTTCCAGACTCACTCGAAGAATTGATTTCTTTGGCCATCCGAGTAGACAACCGCATTCGCGAGCGCAACAGGGAAAGAAAGCAGACACAACCTCGTCTGGTATCAGTGGGTGATTTTAACATTCCCCAAGTGAGACCACCGCCATTTCAGGGGCCTTCTGACAATGAGGAGCCTATGCACATAGGACACACATGGCTCACTCAGTCTGAGAGGGAAAGGTGTATGGTCAGTGGCTCCTGTTTGTACTGTGGAAAGACAGGCCACTTCATTAGGGCATGTCCAACAAGGCAGAAAAGGAATTTTCAGGGAAACAAGTAGACTCGTCAGAATGTGGGGAGGTCCTGTCGAGTCTTACCAATTTCCCCCGGGCAGACAACAACCACACTGCCTTATCCCTTGAACTATCCTGGGAGAATAACCGAGTGGAGTTACCAGCCTTTGTCGACTCAGGGGCAGCGGGTAGTTTTATTGATTCTAACCTTGTTAAAAAGCTTAAACTGCCCACATCTACTCTCCCTTGTCCACTTTCCATCACAGCTGTGGATGGGCAACCTCTGGGTATCGGGGGAGTTGAAAAGATCACTGACTTGCTGCTGACACTTATTGGTAATCGTAGAAACAAGATGCAGTTTTTTCTGATTGATTCACCTAAGTTGCCACTAATCCTGGGACACCTCTGGCTAAAGGAACACAATCCCCATATAAATTGGAAGACCGGTGAGGTGTTAAATTGGGATCCACAGTGTACAGCTCATCTGAGAGAATCCAGCGTAGTCCAACTCAGCCCCTTAAAACTCGAGCTTCCTGCCTCCCAAAGCTCCATGATTTCTGACTCTAGCAGTTCACTAGTGAACCCTTCTCTTGTGCCAGCTTCATCAGTGGACCCTTCCACCAATACCCCCTATGATCCTAGGACTATTGGGGCTCTTGGTCCCTTCACTCCACCAGGTTCTACTTTCCCTGAGTCTAAAGATTTTCCCCTTCCCAGTGAGGTTCCCATTGAGTATACAGAACCAGCTGAAGTGTTCAGTAAGCAGAAGGCCTCTGTTCTCCCTCCTCATAGACCCTATGATTGTTCTATCGACCTTCTGCCAGGTACAACACCCCCAAGGGGGCGCCTGTATTCTTTGTCAGGCCCTGAAACTACAGCAATGAATGAATATATTGAGGAGGCATTGGCTGCTGGTTTCATTCGTCCCTCTTCATCACCAGCGGGGGCAGGGTTCTTTTTTGTTAATAAGAGAGATGGTGGTCTCTGACCCTGCATTGATTACAGGGGACTTAATAATATCACAGTAAAAAATCGCTACCCACTTCCACTCATGAACACAGCATTTGAGCGCCTCCAGGGGGCATCCATCTTTTCAAAGTTGGACCTAAGAAATGCATACAACCTTGTGCGTATTAAAGAGGGAGATGAGTGGAAGACGGCATTTAACACCCCTAGGGGTCACTATGAATATCTGGTGATGCCCTTCGGGCTTTCCAATGCCCCTGCCGTGTTTCAAGCACTTGTCAATGACATTCTCAGGGACATGCTCGAGCAATTTGTTTATGTGTATCTGGATGATATACTGATTTTCTCAAGGTCCTATGAAGAGCATGTGTCCCATGTCAAGGAAGTTCTGCACAGATTGTTGCAAAACAAACTCTACGTAAAGGCGGAAAAGTGTGTCTTCCATGCCTCAACCGTCCAGTTCCTTGGGTATATTGTATCGCAGGGTAGCATAAGAATGGACCCTAGCAAGATTAAGGCTATTCTTGAGTGGCCCCAACCAGACTCCGTGAAACAAGTTCAACGGTTTCTTGGGTTTGCGAATTTTTACCGCCGCTTTTTTAGGGGCTTTAGTACGAATGCTGCCCCTATTTCGACATTAGTGAAGGGAAACTCCTCACGGGTTAACTGGACCCCTAAGGCTGACAAGGCCTTTGATGAACTTAAGAGGAGATTCACCAGTCCTCATTCACCCAGACCCCTCCCTATTTTTCATTGTTGAGGTTGATGCGTCAGATGTGGGAGTGGGGGCGGTTTTGTCCCAGCGTTCTTCCAAAGACCAAAAATTACACCTGTGTGCATATTTCTCTCGACGACTGTCACCAGCAGAAAGAAATTATGATGTGGGTAACAAGGAACTTCTGGCAATTAAGATGGCCTTGGAGGAGTGGCGTCACTGGCTTGAGGGTTCAGAGCATCCTTTCTTGGTCTGGACGGACCATAAAAACCTGGCTTACATCCAGCAAGCCAAACGCCTGAACCCTCGCCAGGCTAGGTGGGCCCTCTTTTTTAACAGGTTTAATTTTAACCTGTCATATAGACCAGGTTCAAAGAACCTCAAGCCTGATGCACTCTCATGCTGTTTTGACCATACAGGCAGGGACAGTTCTCCAGAACCCATTGTGTCACCCACCCGGATCCTTGCGCCACTCACATGGGACATTGAAACAGTGGTTAAAGAGGCTCAGAAGCAGGAGCCAGACCCAGGTGGGGGTCCTCCAGGGCGTCAGTTTGTTCCAACTAGGGCACGGCCAGAGGTCCTTCAGTGGGGACATTCTTCCCATCTTACCAGCCATCCAGGAGTCCGGCGCACGCTGGATTTCCTCAAAAGGCGGTACTGGTGGCCTAGAATGGAGCAGAATGTGCAGGAGTTTGTGGGGGCCTGCACTGCCTGTGCCCAAAACAAGACATCTCAGCCCCCCCCCGCTGGTCTTCTACAGCCACTGCCTACCCCAAGTCGACCATGGTCACATGTGGCCATGGATTTTATTACAGGGTTGCCCCCATCTAAGGGGTTTACTGTCATACTGGTGGTGGTAGACAGATTCTCCAAAGCAGCGCACTTCATCCCTCTCCCTAAGTTACCCTCTGCCATGGAGACTGCCCGTCAAGTGGTTCGTCATGTCTTTTTTGTGTCCATGGACTGCCTCGGGACATTGTGTCAGATCGAGGCCCCCAGTTTACGTCTCATTTCTGGAAAGCCTTCTGCTCCCTCATAGGTGCTACAGCCAGTCTGTCATCAGGATTTCATCCTGAAACAAATGGGCAGACCGAACGTACAAATCAGTCCCTTGAAAGGACTCTCCGTTGTGTGGTGTCTGCTAACCCAACCAGTTGGAGGGATCAACTCCCCTGGGCAGAGTATGCCCCTCCTACCTGACACAAATATAGAGCAGAACATTCTTTTTTAAATCTATTTATTTTGTTAGAAACTTAACTGCACTTTCTTTGCACTCCATTCTCCCTTCACCTCACTCCACTCTCTCCTCATTTCAATCTCCTTTCTCCCCCCTCCACTCGACAACAACAGTCTCCTGTTTCCCTACCCAAAAAATCTCACAGTTTCATCCATGTCCAGGTTATTCGTAATGGTCTTCTCATGGGCCAGTATCACCAAATTCCTCTTTCTCTCACATGACATTGAGCGACGGTAGGGGGTTAGGACCCGTGCTAATTTGGAGAAGGAACTCTCACATGATGCTGAAGACACACCAATCACAAGGGTTGTTACATACAATTTATGCAACTCGGGAAAGGCCTCCTTGTACTCATGTAGGTGTTTACACACAGTGGACAAGTCTGTTTCATTTGGACATTTCTTTAGCAACATCTGTTTTGCCACAAGAATTTCATTTTTCAGATTGGCATCATCTGCCACAGAGCCAGCCAGCACAGCCAGTGAGCACAACAGGGTTAAATGTAGAAATGCGCTTGATTTGGGCGCAAGGCTGGATATGGCTTTCATCAGGTCAACATTCTTCTCTGAAAACCTATTTTCCATTTCTGAAATGGCTCTGTCAAGGATATTGAGCAGAGACCTTTTCAGAGACCGACGGGGGGAAATGGTTGGATCATCAGAGTCTGTATGGCCCACAGTTGAGAGCACAACACTTTGTCCAAGGTGTTTGCTCATTGTTCTCCTTCTCTTTGGAGGATGTAAGTCATCCCAAGCAGCGGCCTGAGACATTTCTCTCAAATACTCATCGTCATGGTCCCGAATGTTTTTAAAGGACTCTAGTGCTGCACCAACAACGTCAGAAGCACTGCACATATCCACTGTCTGAGACTGGTGTATTGCATCGGCTGATTTCAAGACACCAAGCACCCGCACTAGAAACTTTCCAGTCTCAAAGAAGTCTTGCCTCTTAATTTGACAGAGCAGGCCTGATGCCTTGGTGCACAGGTCAACTGCAGCATCATCATCCTCTGTCATCTCAAAGAGGATACTAAGAATCTGGTCTTTATTTTCCACAATGCACCTTGTCACCTCATAGTGGCTTGTCTATCGAAAATGAAGCAGCCGTCTAAGATTAGGTGCATCATATTTCTTGGACACAGAATGATGCTGAAAAAAGTTGAAGAGTGAACTGGAGAGGTCAAAATCTTTTTGCACATGGTTCACTCTGCATGGCATGCACAACCACTAAAGTGCAGTTGGTGGTTGTAGCAGTGGATGTATGGGACATGTCTTGTACGCTTCTTTTGGAGCAGAGCTTGTACATCACCTCTTACCCCACTCATTACAGAAGCTCCATCATAACACTGGCTGAGTATGTTGTCAGCACTGTAGCCAGCATCAGAAAGGTGCGTCAGTATCGCAGAGGTGATGTATTCTGCATCAAGTTGACCCAAGTCAAGCAACCCAATAAGATGCTCTTCTGGCATGGAATTGCTGACAAATCGGATCATCACAGACAAATTTATCACATTGCACCTGTCCCTGGTCCCATCACTTTTGAGGCAAAACCCTGCAGAATCAGCATTTTCATATTTTTTCTTGACCTCTCTAAGCACCATTCTGCCAGTGTTTGAATTATTTCATTTTGGATATCCTTAGATGTGTATTTTGCATTCTTTGGGATACTTTTAGCGATGTTTGCTAGTTTTTCATCCTTCTCCAAGGTGTACTCCATTAGTAACAATCCCCGGCTGAGAGAACAAATAGATGCTATACATGTTTGTTTTTTTGTTGTTAATTATTTATGAAGTATCTCATGATATAAATCGCTACAACGCATATAACAGAGCTTCACTGCTTCCTCAAACTTTTCCCGCTTCAGCTGAGCCCATCTCAGCGAGGAGAAATCTGACACCGAGCAGTAAGGCTATTCGTAGGCTCATTTGCATACTAAACGGTGATTGGGTGTTTCCTGGGGGGAGGGTCTATGCTGACTGTAGACAGTAGATCCCATACAGCCGTCCAGCACACAGAACGGAGCGGAGCTTGAAGCTTGTGCCCTTTTCGGCGGATTTGATTTGAGGGGGCAAAACATTTGTTTGAGGGGGCATTGCCCCCTCTTGCCCCTGTGTATGGTCGGCCCCGGTTGTGCAACAATAGAGATGCTGAGCCAAAGCTATGATAAGTGATCTCTAACGTTAAAACTGATGCATTGACCGGTACCTGTCACATTTCAAGGGCTCCACTAACCGATGCACTCGGCCCTTTAGTTAACCAATCCAAATCAGTTTATTTTTACACCCCTGAAGACACAGGATGTGTTTCTGCAAATCTTGTAGTAGAAACAACGATTCTGCATAATAAAAACATTTCACGTCAGCTAGCTAACTCATGAGCTGATAGCATACGAAGGCGAAACTTCAGAGTGAAGCCTGTGAGTTAGTTCTGGCAGTCACCTCAAGCTAATGATTCACACCTGACACGCATCTTCATCAAATCACATGACTCACATCCTCCTAGTTCAGTGGTCTACTTAAGTTGCAAGATTTCTGGTCTCTTTCTCTGCTCTTCATTTTCCAGCTCTGCCCTGGATCAGCACTGCACTCTTGCTTTCAGCCCCCTTCTACCCCAGCATCCACCTGTAGGCTCTCTTCACTCCTTAATTCTGCATGTAAAATAAA
This sequence comes from Cheilinus undulatus, assembly GCF_018320785.1. NCBI lineage: Eukaryota > Metazoa > Chordata > Actinopteri > Labriformes > Labridae > Cheilinus > Cheilinus undulatus. The sequence goes on along the minus strand of NC_054874.1, from coordinate 25,824,365 downwards.
TCTGCTTGGTGTGATGAAGTTGGAGCCTAACACCAAACAAATGCTATATGCTGCCTCAATAAATGCTTGAATTAATTACAGCCATGAGATGACTGACTGAAGTACACTCATTTTCATGTTTGTTTGCTGTGAACCAAGAGTGACCCCTCTTACGGGTCCTAACAGACCTCCACTCTTAAAACAGTCATATTGAAGTGTCTGTTGCAATCACAGTTGAACTTTTGAACTGATATCCAGCTGGTGAAACAGGTTGTAGAAAGTTAGACTTTTTTTCAATTTTCTAAAGACATCTCATTATCTATGTCAGTGAAGTGCACAGAGCGAGCAACAGCACTGGTGGTTTTACAGGTCATCTGTAGGTACACACACTCAAGCATTTCGTTGCGGATGCCTATTTCTTCTAATCCAGAGCCCTTATTAAACATGAGACTGCAGCATTTGGATCAATGAGACGTAGAGAGATGACTCAGTGTGCTGTACCTCTGCCCTCTATAATCCATTCTGCCTCTGTGGCACTCAGTTTGATTCAAATATTCTCTGTTATTTTGGCATGGGTGTAGGATAAACAAAGCACATAGTTTATTGCGTTTTCTAGTTACTGTCCTCTCACTCTCTATGGCACCTCAGGTGAGGTATTTTCTTGCCAAAGCTGGCAGCCCTAGCGCCGCTATCAAGGTGAAATATGGCCTCCTCTCCTTTGGTAATTAGGCCCAACAGTTATGATTCAGTGAGGCTGGCAATTCACATTAAAAGCAGTGCATTAGCAGTCCGCACTAACATAATTAGCTACACTTTGAAGGCAGCTATAATCACAGAGCAGGAGCCCCAGGGCCACCCTGCCAACACACAGGGTTAGCAACACTGAACTGATTAAAAATCTGTCATGTATGGACTAGGGAGGAGATCTCCATGGGACCACAGACTCAATGGCAAACTGCCAGATCATTTGGCAAGTTAGTCAGACAAGAGGATTAAGCAGTCTGCACTATTTAAACTAGATTATTCAATATTCTGCACAAACTAAACAGTAATGTTGCATGTGAAATGTGAAGGTGTCAGGTGTTTTGACAAACCTGGTAATTATCTCCAGGCTCTGAAGTTGACATCATCAAAACTTAGCACAAAAAGTAAAGACATTTATTTTTTGAGGATTATTCACCAGCCTGGTCATACATTTCTGTGGAATGGCATCCCATTCTTCAACCAGCATTTCTCGCGAGTCAGCCAATGTGAATGTGTTGCTCATTCTGGCACAAACAGCACGCTCAAGCTGATTGCAGAAGTCCTCAATGGGGATGAAGTCAGACTCTTCGATCCTATCCACTCCCAAATTCCGGAGGTAGTCTCTGGTGAACCCTGCTCTGTGTGGGTGAGTGTTGTCATCTTGGAGGATAGAGTTCAGTCCCAGACTGTGGAGATATGGGATTGCCACTGGCTGCAGAATCTCATCTCGATAATTCTCTGCATTGAGATCACCTCCATTGATGGCAAGCTAGGGAGGAAGATGCCGCCCCGCAGTGTCACACTGCCTCCACCAAAATATGTTATTCTGTTGGTGCATCGTCTTCTCCAAACTTTGACCCTATGATCTAACTGCAATCCTGTATGCAGGATCTGGACTCATCACTAAACATAATGTTCCTACATATGTGCATGGCCTGATGCTGAAGGGCAGTCATGTCAGGCCTCCTGGCAGCCCTATGAGACCAGAGATTGGCTGTGTTTAGTCTTTTCATGATTGTCTGGGCAGAGAGCAGTCGGCCATATCGTCCTGCAAACCCTGACTGTAAATCTGTAGAAGATCAGCTACAGTTCCTAAGTGCTGACAGGGTGAGGAAACGGTCTTTGGGGGGTGTTGTCACCTTGGGAGACTGTGTCTTACATCTACTGTTATATGGAACTCAGCCTTTAGTTGGAGATAATACTAAGGCTCACTCAAACGGAAAAGAAACGTGACTTTAGGTATCAGCTTTTTCAACAGCCGAGCCCTTGCAGCAGTGGAGAAAATATCCATATGTGTAAATTCATACAGCTAATACTGCTAATGCTTAGAAAGGATTCCTTTACATAACCTCATGTTTTTGCAGTTATTTTCAACTTTTTGCAAAGAAACTTCAGCCTTCTATCAGCTGTGAGCAGGATGGTGCTATATATGCTAATACAAAATTCAAGGCTGCAGGAGCAAAACTTGTCCTTGGAAAATTAATTATTCCCAGAAAATATTTTAGTTATAACACAGACTAAGCTAACAGAGCATCTTTGTGTTATTGAATTCTGCCTGTCACACTTCAATGGTGATGACAGGAATTACTCATGAGCAGGAATCTGATGATCTGAGTTTGTATTATCAATATATGTACAGGGAGAAAAAAAACAGGTAATGTGCAATACTTTCCTCCTTGTAAAGACAGATTTATTGCAGAAATCAATCACTTTAAATTGAGTGACTGTGAGAGTCAGTGCTATCGAAATGACGCATCTCCTTACACTGCTGCAGGGTGAAGTGGTAGGCTTTTAAAATGTTGCAGACTGGCCCGTCACAAGCTGCTGCAATAGCGACTCATCTTGTCATAAAGTCTGAACTGGGCTTGTGGATACTCTGGGACTCCATAGAATCAAGCTGATTAGTCATATACCTTGGCTCCATAATATCCCTAAATAAGGAAATCTTTTGTCTGCTGTTGCTTTATTCTTTTAGTCCAGCTGTCCCACTGAGAGATCACTACATACCTTGTTTGGAAGCAATGTAATATTATATTACAGATTCTTCTTTGCATTCTCTAATACCTTCTTTTTCCCTCCCTCTTCATCATCATAGATTGTTATTTCTTCAGTGCTTCCTTAATGATACATTCCCCAAAAGAATATTTGAGACATCTGCTTCCCAAGCATTCAGCCTCTTGCTTTTCTGCAGCAGTGGGTCACTGGCTACTGATAACATGATTAGTGGAGATTCATTTTGAAGGTGGCCATAATGGTAGACTGGGAGCCCTGGGCTAATCTGCCAATGGCTTAGGATGAAAAACACTGAGGTGATTGAGCATGCCATATATGGAAGGAGGGATAGAGGGCAATGATCTAATCAGTTTCTGTGGGGCCTTTTTAATCAAACAGTGGCTCAGACCTGGGAGCAGCAGGCCAATGTGATACTGGACAGAAAACAAAGAATTACAAGATTAGATGTGCTTCTACATTTCATTCTATTTTTGTACAACTATTATACCTCAAAAGAGGCTGATACCAAATATATGATTACCTGTCAATGCATGCTCAACATCATTATAGTTTCACTTCAACTTTAAAGCCATTATACTGTATAAATGCAGCTTTTTGATTGGTGTTTTTATTGGTGCAGATTGGTGTTTATTGCTAACGTGACAGTTTCCCATAACCATTGCATGGGATCTCACATCCATTTGTGGAAGAGTCTGTGTTTAGGAAGGGCAGAGCCTTTGAAAAAAAAAAAATCTTTGAAGATGATTGGTTGAAAGCTCTGTCTTTCTTAGTCATTACTGGTCAATCAGAGCAATGAAACAAATATAGTAGTATAGACATGCACAGCTTAAGAGCAGTGTTGGGTAGCGTAACTTTTGAAACTAACTTGTTAGATTACTGCGTTACATACTGAGTAAAGTCATTTGTTACATTACTGCGTTACCTACTTCTAAAACTAACACGTTACAGTACTTTTGCGTTACTAAATATTAAAACCCTTTAACCACTCGTTCCACTCGGTTGTAAATACGACAGATAACGACCGCATGTCTGCATTTGTATGTGCAGACTCTAACACCAATGTACAGCATCATTTACAGCCCATAATCTGTATCTCTGCAGCCTGAGAACACTGCTAACAGACAGGAAAATCTTGACAGCTCTTTAACATGCTCACAATCTGACAACAAGCTGAGCAGAGGCAGACAGAATCACTCCAACGCTGTGCATAATAACAGCGCGTAATTGGAACAGCTGCACAGCTGATTCAGTGAAAGCAAACAGAGCTTTTAAACTTACGTTTCACCAGGATGCTGTTCTTGTCTCTTTTATCCAAAAATCCATCATAATGGGGATAATTCCACAGTGGCCTGCTGTCCTCTCTGTCATTTCACTGGCTTAACAAGCTAACAATGTGTGCGTAATGGCACAGAATGTTTACCTTCCACTGGTACGTGCCAATGTGACTACAGGAAGAGAAAGGGACAAACAGAGCAGATGCTTCAAGGAACTTTTTTCTCTCTCTCTCTCTTTTTGAAGCCACAGAAGAGAGAGGAAATGTGGAATTTTTCTTCCAGTAACGGATTACTTTTATGAAAATGTAACTAACAACAGGATTACTTGAATTGTAAAACTAACACGTTGCGTTACTCGTTACTCCAAAAAAGTAATCTGAGTATTACTTTGTAACGTGTTACCCCCAACACTGCTTAAGAGTGAACTTGACACAGTAGCTGCTATTGCTGCTAACAAATAGTGGCGCCAGCTGGTGCCATTTGGGAGAAGAGCAAAGCATCTTTTCCACCAAGAAAAGCGTTCAGTGCAATTATTTTTTCTTCTTTGAAAAAAAGAAATTCCCAGTTCTGATAAAACTGCTAGTGTAGTTACATCAGGGCTAATCGCTCCACCAGCAGCCACCGTATAGCAGCCTGCAGTACAACTAAACCCCACCTGTTTCTATTGTTATAGCTCCTGATAATCCTGCTAAGAACTGCTGCTGATTTGTCATCCATGCTGATTAAACCCAATCTAATGCCTTAATTTGTTTCCTACAGATCTTTTAGTCACCAGATTCAGCTGACATTTTTTCTACTCCATTATAATGTCAACTCATGATGAATGATGTTGACTTAATTTAATAACCACTGCATACAACATGACACCCCCTCACCCATCATACAGGACACATTACTACTACATGAGTGACAGCTTACCCAAGTGGGAAAGATGTGCTGTTGACATGGAAGGCTGAGAAAGGGTGATCACATATAGTTCCATGTCAGGAAGGTGAGACAGGCCAACAGACAGATGGACTAATGAACTGTCAAAGAAGTGTCCTTTGGTCTGCTGACAAACGTATGAGTGACAACCATCAGAAGCACTCATCATCCTGAGGCCAGCTGACAGATCTGGAACGCCACTGACGAAACACTTCAGAGGAGATGCAATGAAGGTGTGTACACCCTCAAAGGCTTAAAAGGCACAGGTCAAAAAGAGGATCAGATTTGTAAATCCAGGTAATCAGCAGCTGTTACCTTCTGCAATAAAATGTCACCATGAAGCAGCCTTAAATTATGACCAAAAAAATCTGTCTATTGGTATTTGTTTTCATTTTGACTCATCTCAACTGAGAGAAAGAAAATGAATTTTTATAAGAGAAAAAATAACATCAAGGTTTCTATTGGTGAGTTAGTGGTTAGAAAGCATACATCATTCAAAGAAGATTCAGCCTGGCCAAGTTTCAGTCTAATATAGTTGAATCTAGGCTGGTACACCACAGCCTGACACACATTTTCCTTAAAATGTAACTTTGTCTTGCTGCAATGTGGACCTCAACCACTTGAGTAGTAAATAGTCCACTGTGTTTGGTGCTAGTTAACCTGAAAAAGTTACAAAGTTAACCGCAACAGCAGTTTTTGTCTACTTGTCAGCTTCCTGTCAACACTATGGGAGGCGTTGTGTTTGTTGCTGCTTAAGCCTTCAATGTTAAGCCTGGTTTCCAAACTGGATCTAACACTTTAAGTGATTTCAAAGATTCACTGATCATAGACGTTTTGTCCACCAGCTTTCCAGATGAAAGATGACATGACATTTTTAAGGAAATATTGAGTCCAAGCTTTCTATTGCTTATTTCAAAGTAAAGAAACAGATGTTATCAACTATAAATATTCTAACTTTTGTCCTTCAAGCGTTCAAGGATAATTATCTGTAAAGAAGCATTCATCAAAGTCAATTTAATCAAAGTTTGTAATAATTATGCAGCCCATTTTCTCCCTGAAGTCATTAAATTCTAGGTGATATATACAGCTGAAGGACACATAATACCAGCTGGAGATGTCAATCAGGTTTGGATGCACTTTAAGAGAAAAATAAATGAATAAAAATAGCCAACAAGGCCATTATTGCCCAAAGGCAAAAACTGCAATGACTCCATAAGGTTGGTAAAGACTTCTAACTGGTTGATGTTTACTTACAAACCCATGAATGCAGACATATCCCTTTCCTTTACTTTTAGGAACATGATTTTTATAAATAGACTAATTTATCACTGTTAAAAGAGTACCAAAACCCATAGTTTTAGCTGAGGTGTATCTATGGGATTTTACAAAAGGCCTTTAGCATGTAATGGAAAGGGTTGGGAAGGAGGGGGATAAGACCTGCAACTCTCTCTGCCTGCTGTCCCTTATCAGCCACAACATAATTCAGTCCATGCTGCTTTTAAGATTATTGTAAAAAGCCATTCAAAGCAGACTTACCACGAGCTCCCTCAGAATTAAACCATGATTCAGTCTTATGGTAGACAGAAGTTTGCATGTTGTTATTCAAAGCTTTGGTTAAAATCACGACATTACTCACCATTCTCATGTGTAATAGCAATGTTTTAGTTTGGCTGATCCCATCTTTATGCATGAAACTTCTAACCTTGAAAAGCACATGGATTCACCTGTTTGTGTGTCTCACTGGCGTATACATCTTGCAAAGCTCCCATCTGAACTGTTTGGGCTCAGATTAGACAGTGTCAAGACCCATCAGCGTCAAGGGGCAGTACTTTTGGGCGCGACGGAGTCGTGACGTAAGCAAGCAGCGACAAGAGGCCAGTACAATTATGGCAGAAGACATTAGTGTGGATGCTGCTATAGCGTAAGTTTTATTATAACTTGACAACATTTCTTTGTTAAAAGGAGAACAAAGAACAGCAGTGAGTTGTTCTCTTTTCAAAAACGACAAAAGTTGTGTACTGACATGTGTACAGTCGCCATGGTTCGTGTTATGCTGTTCTCTATGGAGCTCACTCCTCAGTAGTGGCGCACCTCAGTAACGGCTATGTCACGTATTTTGTTGCTGATTGGCCCGGAGAGATGTGAAGGACAAAACGTTCATCCAATCACCCTCTGAAGATAGGAGGTTTTTACAAGGTTTTTTTTTTTCAAATGCTCTGCCCTTTCCCAAATGCTGTCTATAGGTGGTTTACCAGATGGATGAGTGAAACACATCCATTTGGCATGTCAGGTTATGAAACTTGGGCACTCTGTCCAATTCTGCCACTACTAGTGAATTTCATGCTTGTTTTTCAATGATAAAAAGGGAGTAAAGAAGATATATGATGATGAAGGAAAAATAATTTACATAATAATATTCTCTTCTTTAAAAAAAAAAAAACGAAAAACCAAAACAAACAAACAAAAAAAACAACAATGTTCATTCATGATTTCAGGCAACAACACTACAATACCCACAATCAGTGCCAGAGCAATGCATTTCATTGGTGAAGCTGCAAAATTCAGTTGTGGGCTACCACAATTGAAGGCAACACCTCTGCAATGACAACAGATGGCACCACAGTACTACAACCAGTGTTTTTTTTTTTTTTTCTTTTTTTCAATATGTATTTCTGCAGCACAGAGTTTCAACCTGTAGAGGGCACTCACAATTTACATTTATAAAAATGTAACTCAGTCCCAGAGATTTGGTGGAAGTGCATCTATCCTGGAATTTTATAAAAAGGCCTTTGCAATTTCTGATACCTTAAGAATACCTTCAAATGAAACAGCTTTGTAAAGACTTTAATATGGTGGCTGATGATGTCACTGCTTACCAGGTCAGCCAATAGAAAAATAAACTGCAGTAGTTAGGCTTCAACCTGCAGATGGCAATAACTTTTCACCTTTCTCACACAAAATGTTGAGTTAAACTGACCAGAATTGCTTAAAGAGGGGGTACTTTTCTGATTTTTAAAACATAAATATAAAGTCACAATGTTGGATGTCCATACTCCATGTATGCAAATTTTCAAACCGCAAGATAAGATGTGGCAGTAATCTTGGAATTAGGGTTAGGGTAGACTGTAAACTGATGAAAACGGTTCGCTGGGAATCTCTCCGAGATCCTCCTGAGACGAGATTTCAGTGGAGGGAACTGATGAGGTCATTGCAATAGGATCTCCTGACTGGTTCGTCCGTTCTGCCAGCAAAGCGGAACAGACCGCCCCACAAGGCCTTTTAGCCATTTTGCCATTTTTAATAACACAGTAATTAAACACTTACCAAACAGATACGACCTGCTCTACCCTTTGCTGCTGCTGGTTTTCTTCCCCCTCACTCTCCAAACTATCAGGATCAGACTCCGGGTCTAACACGTAAGGACGTATATCAAAATTTGCCATATTTTACTCAGTCAGACCGGTTCTTTCAAAGTTTACAAGTAGCCACAAACATAGCCACATTGAAGGGGGCAGGCAGTCAGAGCCAATCAGAGAAAGTCGGCCAATTGAAGGAAAGCAGGTCTGTGGAGAGGGGGGATGTTAAAGAGACAGCAGCGAAAATGAAGCGTTTCAGACAGAGGTTAAAATAAGGGATTTTCAGGATGCGAGTGGGAGAAACTAAATCCCCATATACTTCTTCATCAAGAGAAAAGTGGTGTTATTGCTACCAGAGCTGGTTTAAATATTGAAAAAGATGAGCACGCTTAAATGATGGGGCCACACATTATTATTAAATAAACCTCCTCTTTTTAAAATAGAATCTGTTATACAGTGCGTGAATTTATTAGTTTATTGTCTTGCTACATTGAAATCAAGGTAGCTGTCATGACTGGTTCCATGCAGGAATAGGAGTATTTATTTCATTATAAAGAAACATGTAAACATGTTTGTCTGAAGCTGTTTTTTTGTTCACTGTTGATATAACATAATGCAACTGAAGTTAATTTTGTTCCAGCATCAGGCTTGAACTCCAGTTATATGGCACAAATACATAAGAAAAAGCAATGAAGAAAACAATACAGTGGTACCAGTTTCATGAGTTCTATAGACACATGGAAACTCATGACTTTCAGACAGAAGACGGGACAGAGTTTATGATGAGTCGGCTGAAAGACTTAAATATACAGTATTTTAAGTATTTTGATGTAAAGAAAACACAGAATGGAAGCTGTCTTTATGTAATAGGTCAATGGGAAAAAGGCCCAAGACTACCTGCCACAAGGGTATGATTGTGCACTGAGGGAACAACAGTAGACCAGTTAACTGAGTTAATGGAGACATAACTGTAGTTTGACTTAATTTTGCACGGGAATGTATTGAATGTCATGTAATGGGGTTGAAGACAAAAGAAGGGCAAGGAAGTCTGTGCTCGATCTCTCATTTTGTAATCCGAAGCTCTTTATTTTTCTGTTTCCTATATGCATCTATCTCCTTAGGTGTAGGAACACTACCTAATTAAGCTAATTCATTTTCTAGAAGCATCCTTTCAAGTATAGAATAAAGGACTCTTACCATCACTATTATTTTCCCTGCTGCAGTCGCTTGAAGGCCTAAATACTGTTTATCTTGTGTCTAATGCTGTTGCCATAATTGTTAGAACAGTGTTTCAGCACAGATAAAATACTAGCAACAGTCTTTTTATTAAGACTATTCACCAAAAAACAGACAGCTACGGTCTTCATCACAATTTGGGTCCTCATCTCTTTCAGGTCAGGAAATCCATCTCAGTGACAGCGCCAACAAATCCCATTCAGCTCATGACAAAATAGCAAAGACATTTCCCTCTGTGCACCTTTAACAACCCACTTCCATTTCCACTTTTATTTCCCTTAAAGCATCACTTGACTCGAGGCAACACTCAGTGGGTGTAAATCGAGTTCGGACGCAGCAGGTTATACGTGTCTGCACATTTCAGGTCATTGTTAAACCTGGAGGTTCTCATAAACTTGACAAAATGACGTGTCTGCTGGTGTGGAAATGAGGCTGAAATAAAGCAGGCGACGCCCATATAGACAGAGGAACTTATTTTAGAGAATAATGTGATATTGCCTTTTCTCAAAAAAAGTATTTTGACAAGAAAATTGCATATTTGTTAGAGAAACGAGAATAAAGTTCTTTCTATGGACAAATGTCATAAATAATGATGTTCTAGGGCAGCGGTGTCCAAACTTTTTCCACCGAGGGCCGCATGTGGAGAAATTGAAGGCTGGCCGGGCCACATTGAGAAAGCTCACTTATAATGGGTTAAAGACAAGTTAAAATGTTTAAAATATTTATAGAAAAATATCTTACATCACAGCTTTCCATTAATGGCTTCTTAAAATAAAAAGCTCATAACTGTTATGGATTTTGGGATTGCCAGTCAGAATTCAGGGGGCCTTCCTCTCTAGATCCACCCCTGCTTAGGATGAAAATATGCACCCTTCAAGGTGACAGCTCTTCTCCACATTCGGACTCAAAACAAGAGCAAACTGCAGGAAGCTCTGTAACTTTATAGTAGTGATGGTACTTAAAGATGATGAGAGCCGTCTGCTGTCTAAACCAGACCAAAAGACCAAGCAGGAAAAGGAACAAATGAGCGTGATTAACGTTATTTTCTGGCATAATCTGTTGTCTTTATTCACCAGGGCACAATGAATAGAGTTTTTATTTTGATAGTTAATTTTTCACTATTCTTGTTTTTTAAATATAGTGATATAAAAAATACACATGTCAACTATTTCTTTTCGGCAGATGTTAGTTTATAAATTAACTCCAAGCCTATACAAATAACGTTGTTAGGAAGGAATTAGAATATGCTACCTTTTTTCTTTTTGCTAATTGTCAAATTTGTTTTAAGATGTAGGGATTTTTCTACTGCTGTCAATTGATTAAAAAAAAAATTCATCAAGTTAATCACATCACTATGCTGTGCTTTAGTTTTGGTAATATTTTAGATTTTGAAATGTTCTTTTTATCAAGTGTTTATTTTCATTGTTTTAACTTTATGTACAGCACTTTGAAAGCGCTTTTTACAAAAAAATGTATTTGTTATTATTATTATCAGTATTATTATTATTATTAAAAATAATAATAATTTTTTTTTTAAGTAAACATTTAAAATACTACCATTTACTTGTACTGTTGGTTGAGATAAATTAGTAGAAGTATGGTTTTTAAATGTAGAAATTTTAAACAAACTAGAGTTTTTAAACATATTTGTGGTTTGTAAATCAGAGTTTCTTAATTCACTGAGCCATAATATTTACAGACTGCAAACGAGCCCAGAAGACAAACACATCAGGTACTAAATACTGTATGCTGTAAAGGGAATAATTAGGTGTGCTGTTGCCTCGAGGTAGCTGTGTTTGCTGACTGATGTCCAGTGGTCTCTCGTCAGTGTAATAAATGTAGCTCAGGCCAGCTGCTTAACTTTAGTTGCCTTTTTAGCTGTCATACAGTTCACGGATGCTTGTGACAGTAGTTCCCGTAGGTGTTCTGTGGTACAGGTTATCCGATGTGACCTGGATGACGTCTTGAAGCCCCTTGTCGTCAACAATGTTGATGGTCTGCAGTCTCTGGTGACCCAATTTTGGGGCCTCTTCGTAGTCGGATGTCTATGGTTGGAACACGGAAGAGACGGTAGATCAAAGCCACAGAGATAAGAGGTGGAGACCCTGGGGTCAAAGAGCAGCATGGCCAGTCATCTGCCTATGCCGGCCAAGAGGCTAAAGAATGCCACAAGGTCTCCCCCATACGTCGGAGGAAAAAGGCAGCCTCTCGCCAGCTGGATACATACAGCGACAACACTTCAGAGACGGACTTTTCCGACCCAGACTCTGAGGAATTCCTGCTGAGTGAGCGGAGCAGATCTTGTTCTCCGTCCCAGAGCGATGGAGGTAAGTTAACGTTAGAAACCCACTGATTATTCAGCCAAATTTATCAAGTGAAACCATCACTCATGTTTTCCTGCTCTGTGATTTCAGAAGCAGACTTGAGAGAAGAGCAAGCCCCATGCAGTTCTACAACACCGTCTGTTGGCAGAAAAAGAGGTAAGAGCAAAAAAATTCTATATTATTATAAAATTCTATATTATAGCTCATATATTATATATATATATATATATATATATATATATATATATATATATTATGTTCTATAATTTACAGGCAGTGCCAGGGGACACGCAAGCAGAAGAGGACGTGGGCGTATGGGGGGGTCCCGTCCAGTTCCAGTGTGAATGACAGTTAATGGAAGCATTGTTATTTATTTTACAATCAAATAACATTTGTAATACAATTTTCAAGGTGCAAACAAATGTTTTTTTCCATGATGAAATATAAAGTTTCTTCTTTCATTTGAGCTATTTGGTGTTTTCAGAGTCATGGCGCAAAATATTCTGTGGGTCTTGAAAGATGACTCAAAATGGCCAAAAACGCTGGCACAAGCCACTTCCTATTTTTTTAAAGGGTTGGCACTCAATGAGTTAAATTGCATTTTTTTTTTTTTTTAACACGTTAATGTGTAATTATTAATAGGCGTAGTTTTTACACATAAATACTGGGTATATATATTTTAACTCACCCATGACTGGAGCAGGGCTGCATTCAGTGCTTCTTGGTGGATGATACAGTGCCTTTTCACAGCCTCACCTCCGCTCTTTCTCACCTTTGCACACAGCAAAGAAGCCGCCCCTTTGTGCTCTCCTGTCATTGCTGGGGCTCCATCCATTGTAACTCCACACATCTTTTCCCATGGAAGTCCCGTCTTGTCAGCAACAGCTGACACGGCTTCACAAATGTCCTTACCTGTTGTTGTGCCTTTTAAACTCATCAGATTAAGCAGCTCCTCCGTAATGCAAAAGTTTTCATCATTATTATTATTGTTTAAAGACTGAACCTTAAACGTAGTAATAGTTTTAACCTATTGGTGAGTTAACCCCTTATTTGCTGCAGGAAGACAGCTTGGATGGTTGTACGATCTGCAATCAATCTCTCAAAATCAGGCGGTACATTTCCCCCCTAATATTAGCACCTTTCCTCTAGAAAACATTGCCAGTTTGGGATATACTGATATGCTGAATATTTACCTTTCTTGGCCTGTAAAGGCTCTGAAGGGCTCATCCATGTTTGTGTCATTGTGGTGAAGTTTTTCTTCATCAAGTTTCCATGACTGTGAGACTGCTGGGGCTTATTAGACACACAACAAAACAGAAGCATTAACAGCAAACATGCACATATCAGAACTTCTGCTTCCAGACAATCATGTTTTCACACAAACACGCACAATGGCAAAGACATGCTAGCTGGTGAACATATAGGATTATATCAGGTTAGATTCCTTTAAGGCAAAATCAAACATAAAGGCGTAATCCCCCACCTAGCAATAATTCAACCACCAAGTAGCACACTGGTAGTGGCAGTAAAGGGCAAATCCACAAAATTGCTCTTTTTCTCTGACACAAAGGCAGAAATCCCATTACTCCCCCGGTAGGTAGCCCTGTAGGACACACACAAACTCACACACACACATTTTCCCTGCTATGGCTACATAAGTCAGAGTGGTTGCAGTTTTTTCTCTTCCAGCATGAGGGAGACAGGGTCATTTGCTGATCCCCCACCACCATGATCACCTCAGGCACTACGCCATAAGACTCTGCAACACACATACACACCCCTCTTTAATTTCAGTCTTTCACATTACACCATTACAAAGTGATGCTTTCTAAACAAGTTTTCACTATGATGTTTTTGTTCTTTACCACATTCCTCTTGCTGTTGTAGGAAAATTCTTCCCCTCCAGTGAAGAATAAAGACATATTGTCGATGCTTGTTGAAGGATAGGAACCCTGCTCTGTTTAATCCCACTGATGCATTAAGAGGTGGCAATGTTTGGCTGCTCAGTGTTAATCAAAAATAGTGAACCTAGAGAATATTACATTGTAGAAATCAAGGCGCTGACTATGTTTTGTCAGAGTGTTAGCATACCAATGATAAAGAGTTTGTTCACCAGATTAAATAAAACAAAAACAAACCTGTACAGTGTGTACCTATGAACTATTCTGATCTGAATCACATTTTGAAAATGCTATTTTCTACTGTAAAAATTGCTATTTTTACACCAGGTGTATGAGACCTTGTGTAATGAGGGATTTAAACATGGGGAGAGAGTTTATATTGTGGATATCTGGAGGGGAGGGAGTTCCAACGTCTAGGAGCAGAGCGACTGAAGGCTCTAGAGCCCATGGTGGTCAAACGAGCGGGTGGAACAGTGAGGTGGAGGGAGGAGGAAGACCTGAGAGTGCGAGAGGGGGTGCTGATGTGAAGGAGGTCAGAAAGGTACGGAGGGGCTAGGTTATGGATGGCCTTGAAGGTAAGGAGTAGAACCTTAAAGTTGATGCAGGAGCTGACCGGGAGCCAGTGTAGCTGCTGAAGAACTGGGGTGATGTGGCTGCAGGATGGGGTTCTGGAAATGATGCGGGCGGCAGAATTTTGGACCAACTGAAGTTTGTGGAGGGATTCCTGGAGAAGGCCAAAGAGGAGGGAGTTGCAGTAGGCAATCCGGGAAGTGACCAGTGAGTGAACTAAAATAGCACCAGAGGTTGGAGTGAGGGAAGGACGAAGGCAAGTAATATTGTGTAGATGGAAGTAAGCTGACCTGGTAACATTATTGATGTGAGATTGGAAAGATAGTATGCTGTCGAGGATGACACCCAGACTCTTTACCTGAGGGAAGGGAGAAACTGAGGAATGATCAATTGTTAGAGAAAAGCTGTTAGATTTGGTTAAAGTGGATTTAGTACCAATAAGGAGAACTTCAGTTTTGTCACTATTGAGTTTTAGGAAGTTGTGGGAGAACCAGGATTTGATTTCCTTCAGGCATTCACAGAGGCAAGGAGGGAGGGAGGGTGGAGTTGGGTTGGAAAGGTAGAGCTGGGTGTCATCTGCATAGCTGTGGAAATTAATGTTGAATTTACGGAAGATAAGGCCAAGAGGGAGTATGCAGATAATGAACAGAAGGGGGCCCAGAACAGAACCCTGGAGAACACCGAAAGGGACAGGAAAGGAGTGGGATTTGAATGATTTATGTTGGATGAACTGAGTGCGGCCAGAGAGATAAGATTTAAACCAGTGCAGAGGTGTGTTAGTGATCCCGACTGAAGCCAGTCTATTGAGGAGGATGTGATGAGAAATGGTGTCAAAGGCCGTATTCAGATCAAGGAGGATGAGGATGGTTAGGAGTCTGAAGTCAGCTGCCATAAGGAGATCGTTACTAATTTTAACCAGGGCTGGTTCTGTGCTATGGAGTGGGCGGAAACCAGACCAGAGTTGTTCATAGAGGTGATTTTCAGATAGGTGAGAGTGGAGCTGAGATGTGACTGTTTTTTCGAGGATTTTGGAAAGAAATGAAAGGTTAGAAATTGGATGAAAGTTATCAAAATTTTGGGGGTCTGAGCCGGATTCTTGAGTATGGGTGTTATTGCAGCTGATTTGAAAGATGAAGGAACAAAGTGATGAGTGAATGATTTCGGTTATCAGGGTGACCAGAGAGGGTAAACAGGCTTTAACAAGGACGGTTGGGAGAGGGTCTAACTGGCAGGTAGATGGCTTGGCTTTCAGGATGAGATCCGAAATTTCTGAAACAGAGGGAAGATAAAAACAGGACAATGAACTAAAGACAGGGACTGAATGTGTGAGAGGGGAAGAACTAGGGGGGGAACTGTGAGTCAGGTGCTGGTGGATCTTATCAATCTTAGCTGTAAAATGTGACATTAGAGAGTTGCAAAAGTCAGAAGAGTACATATGAGGAGCCAGAGCATCCAGGGGGCGGAATAGATTGTTTATCAATGAGAATAGTGTCCTTGAGTTTCCTGCATTTCAGCTGATTAAACCAGAGTAGTGAGTATGTTCAGCAGTAGAGAGAGCATCCTTATATTGTAAAATGTGATTGTTGTACATTTCTTTGTGTACAAGTCCAGTTTTCTTGTAGAGGCGATGGCCTTTAGTCTTGAGTTGGCGTAGTGCAGGTGTGAACCGGGGGCAGAATGGGAAAAGGAGACGAACCGGGTTTTTAGTGGAGCTAGGGTGTTTAAGAGACTTTGAAGACCAGTGTTGTAATTAGAAGCCAGTTCATCAGGGGTGGATGGACTGTCACGGTTGGGGAGGTTGTCTATACCAGATGGCAGAGTGTTTAAGTTAATGTCCTTGGTATTTTGGAATGAAACGGTACGTGGTATTTTTGTGATGGATAGTGGCAGGTTTGCATTAAAAGATATTAACGTGTGGTCAGAGATAGGAAGATCAACAGCAGTGCTGTCAAGAGGGGTAACACCGGAACAGCAGACTAAATCCAAAATATGTCCTTCTGAGTGAGTGTGGAAGTCAATATGTTGTTTTAATCCAAAACTTTCAAGGCAGGATGTAAAGTCTTTTGTGTATCCATTGTTGACATTATCCGTATGAATATTAAAATCTCCAAGCAGAATTGTTGTGGGACAGAGAGCAGAGATGTGTGAGGAATGTGGCAAATTCATTAAAAAAAATCACTGTTTGGCTTAGGTGGACGATAGATGGTGGAGACTATGACAGGAGTAGCACCAGACAGATGTGACCCTAGTGCTTCAAATGACAGGGAGGCAGGCACTGATACGGGTGAGATTTTCCACTTCTCGCAATAAATCATCGCGAGACCTCCGCCCCTCCCTGAGAGATGTGGTTGACAGTTGTAAACAAACCCATGTGGGATGGATTCATTCAATTGGGAGAAGTCATTAGGCTGCTGCCAAGTTTCAGTTAAACATAAAAAGTCAAACTTACAATCTGTTATGAGATCCCGGAGAAGAAGTCCCTTGTTGGTAAGTGAACGGACATTGTATAGTCCGAAACTCACAGGAGTGTGGCCAAGATCATTGTTATTAGCCAACCTGGCTAGGCTGGCTAACACGCTGTGGTCGGCTCCACGCTGGGAGTTTCTCTGGGGAAGACGAGCTGAGGATCAGATGGATGGTATTGAATTAGAGCTGTGGGAGTGTAGGCTCCAGCGGGATCTGCGGCAGATGTACTTCCGACGGGGGAACCGAGCGATGTCAGGGTATTGGTGCAGGGCTGGCGGCAGAGGTACATATAGGTGGAAGTGGAGTTGCAGGAGCTCCGCCGTGGTGTAATGGAGCACTGCTGCGGATGGATGGAATGTGATGGACAGGGCAGTCCAGGCCACCACTGACCAGATGAGGAGCTTACTAGTCCACATCACAACAGGAAGCCAAGAGGCCTTCGAATAACAGAGACGCAGCCAGCCAGGTGAAGCAGACAAGGCAGCAGGTAGTCCAAACACTCACATACACACCATATAATCCGATTGCTAAACAGTTTAGTCAGGACTGATAAAACTGATTAAAACATTGCATAGTCTGTTTGCAAAGTTTGTTAGGATCATTTAAAATCGATAAAAGAAACGATAAAACAAGAAAGTAACCGGAGAGTAATGGCAGCTACAGTGCGCCAGCGTCCACTCAATCAGAAGAGATTAATAACACATTCCCTATTTGTTACAAAGAGGAGCCTATTTCACGAAATGGTTCAGTCTGCTTTGCACTGAGGAAATGTAAATCATTATGTTAAATTAAAGCACGATAAAATGTGTTCAGGAAAATAGACTTTTAGCCTATGTTTGTAGAATTATCAGCTGATTCCAATAATGTGAGTGTTAAAAAGGCCCTGAAATGGAGATGTAAATGCACAAAAACCACACACAAGTTCTCTTCAGATCTATAATATAATTCATTGTACTGGATGAATGTGGACACAGCAAAGTAAATCAACTACATGGGCAGACAATACGACAACAAATGCAGTTTTCAATGAGTACAAAGAAATGCTTCCTATAGCAAGTTCTACCCAAATCAAAGCCTCTTACATGTGATCACGGTGTATAATTTGAATCTGATTTCCAACTAGATCCAGGAGTGAGCAGCGGCCAGTCTATTGATGTTCCTTCCACGGTTTGGGAAAGTTAAAAGCCTTGTGGCATCAAGATTCAGCTTTAGGAGGCGAGCGGGGCTTGTACTGTCTTTCTGAGGTGGGAGAAGTTGTGTGTTTTTCTTTCAATATCAGTGGGATTTCTGCAGCACTACTGTCTGGAAGGAAAGACACTTGTACTCAACTGGCTGATAGCTGATTACACTAAATCTGGGAAAGAAAGCAACAGTTGAAGACAACTGGTCTGTTAGAAGGCGGTGGAGTGGCCCCGAGGGGGGTGGTCACACTGATTTTTGTTACCTGTGAACCCCCTGCAGAGTCCCCTCAGGTCTCCTCCTATCAGAGAGGAGAGTGATGTGCTGCAAAGTATACTGGGAAGATGAGTCTCTGAGGCTTGTCTGAAATTTCCCTCCAAAATAACAACAACTCAGGTTTCAACACTGTGATGTAGGCCGAGTCTTTGTTTCATGAATCCACCACATGGCTGATCCCGGCAGTATTCAATATCTGTTAAAATGCATAAGACGGGAAATCACCAGTTAACATGGCCACATGCAGCTTACAAGCCACATACCTGCCTGCTGCATCTTTTTACCAGAGAAGTTGCACAGCGCATGGAGAAAACATCAGCGGCAGGTTTGTTGTGTTCAAATTGGCTACTGTCAAAATTGCTCTCTGGATGAAATTAAGCTTGTTTAAAAAATTGAATTTAGGACATTTTGAATCAATCCAGGATCTTGGCAACTAATATTTGTTAAACTGGCATAAAAATATTTTTTCCAGCACCTGTACTGAGTACAGACATCCACCAGTGACTTTATTTAATGATATCATTGCTAAGCCAATCAGTAATAACCTTTAGGGGGTTCAGTATTTACACTAGAGGCAGAAACTCTAAAAGTACCTGTGCTACATTCGGACTACCATATCACTACCTGACTGGTTCTGTAGAGTTACAAGGCTATCAGGCAGCACTTGTTTCACAGCTGAGTTTATCACTTTAACATTATTGGCTCACTGTAAAAATAGATTTTCATCACAACATAATGGCAGCACTGTTTAGAGGCTTTAGCATTAATAAAATTGGCTATAAAATATTCATTTTTCTCACTACTGTGTATACACGGTGTTAATATTCTTTCAAACCAAGAACAATTAAGTGCAGACGGTTCAGGTCAGCACAACTCCAACCGTGGATAAATTCAGATTACTAACTCCATTTCTTTTAGGCAGATAAAGGTTACTGAAAACATTAGCCTAAAGAAGCTTTATTTAAATAAAGGCAGCCTTAAACAGTCTTCTACTGCAGTCTGCTTTGCCTTTCCATGCCCTTCTTTCTCACTGTTCCCTTGCCTCTATCTGCTGTTTGTCTTGTCCTCTCTCTGTCAGCTGATGTTTATCTTATTATTGCTTTGGACCTCTAGGCCGTGTGATCAACAGGTTATCGCTACAGCACTGTGCTATCTTTTCTGTTTTGCTTAAAAAAAATAACATATCACATCAGCCTTGTTTCCTAAAAGGCTGATTGATTTCTTTATTCTTGGTAGTGCTGTGTATGTATTCTCTTGTTTCATACCTAAAAATTGCTGACTCAGTATTAACTTTCAGGGTGAGGGTACTCTTGTAATTCAAGAGATGCCTGCAGTTTCATAATGATGGCAGCCTTTACATGTCAGTACTGAGTTTCCTTTTTTATTTTTATAGCATGCACAGGACTCCTGAGTCAAGGAAGCATTAAAAGCATGTGATGTGATGAATGCCTGATGGGTCAGGTCTGTCATATGTTTCCAATGATGAAATAAGAGGGGATAACTACCTTATTCCACATAGTACCATCCCATGGGCTGTCTTAAAATGCAACGCTGTGCATCCATAGTTTACATTTAGTTTTGATATGAATTAAAACAGGGGTTCTTAACCTTTTTGACCTCGGGGCCCAACCTTTCCAGTACAGAGGGACCCGGGGCCCATTCAAATTTTAACACTGAATTGGTAATCATACTCTTGATTTGATTTGTATTCAATAACTACATCTAATGTACCTACAGGAGATCAGACGGAAGAGGAAAAGGAAAAGAGACACAGGCACTGCTGTGCTCCTGTTAATGTATTAATATTGAAGACAACTAGGGCTGCAAGCAGCACTGGAGGGCCCTCGCACCCTGGTGCAACTCGGGGTGTGGCGCAACCGCCACTGTGTGGCAATAGCGGGGTGTTGTCGAACCCATGCAGTGTGCTGCAGCTCAGCAAAGAGACCAGGGCGATCCTTATTTGAGTGTCATTACATTAAAAAAATTCAGCATGGTGCACTTTGTATATGATGTAGTACTGCCCCTCAACAGTAGGTGGCAGTATGTCAGCGGTGGAGGTGGGCATGTAGAGGTGATGAACGGTCTAATGCCAAATGCGGAAGCAGTTCATGCATAGAGCCCAGAGGGTCCTTGCTCCGAGGTCGGTGCTCGGGTCCTAATAACAGAGAACCATGCCTGTCTCTACAACTTTACGCCTCATATCAGTGAATATGTGAAATTATACCTCATTATTGGATTTACCAACAAAGAGATTTATTCTTTGCCACATAAACACAGCGTCTATGATCCACTGTTAATAATAACAAGTTTCAACTTTATTCTCGTCATTTCGACTTTTATCTTGACTTGTCCAAAATGAGTTTATCCATCAAAAATGGCCCTAATCCGCTCCCATGCTTTCATCTTCATTTTTTTGCTTAACAAACTTATTCATAACTTCCGCTCCATACTCGGTGGCTGTCTTCTTCTGCTTGTTTGAGCTTGTTAGTCAACTGACTGACGCATTACTGCCACCAAGTGGCGGGGAGTTGTATTACAACTGTCTCGGGGCCAATACTTACTCCTCGTGGCCCTCACGACCCACAGGTGAAAAAAAGGATTTTTTTGGCGGCCCACTAGCAGGGCTGCGGCCCCATGGTTAAGAATCAGTGAATTAAAAGAAGTCTGGTCATATGTACTGTCTTTTAAAGCCTAATCATCCACACCCTGAGGCAAAAATTGCTCAGACCAGTCATATGTTAACAAAGAGCATTATCATGTTACTCTTAAGTATATATCTGGAGTACCATTTGGTTCATGGATTGCAAGAGATAGTCCTTTTTTAGTCTTCATACAGTTTGAACTACATTAACTCCATTCACACACATCAGGCAGAGGTTGTTTAAAAAGTATCTCCTTAAATTAACCTTCACACACACTTCACAGGCACTGATGGGAGCAATCTGTGGTCAGTATTGTGCCTAGGGACACTTTCATCTGATAGGTGAATAACTTGTTCAACCTCTGGAGTCAATATGGCCCTGCATATCATCATAATCAAGTAGAAATGTAACATTTCAAACTGACTTACTATTCTGAGACAATCTAAGCCTCCCTTAGAATATAAGTGCCTAAATATTGACCGTCTACGTATAGATTCCTCCACCTTTAAAATCTGCAGACCTTAACAGTCGCAGCTCCTCTCTGCCAATTAAAGTCGCATTATCCTAATCACCCAGTAAAAACCATTCATCCGTTCTTGCTTAGTTTGGGCATTGGATCAGCACAGGGACGTCCTGGCTGCTCAGTGGATTAAAGCTTAAATCACATCACATATTCAGTGGTGTGTAAGTTGTTTTTTGTTCACATTGTAGTAATGTAATACTCTTTTCCTAATTATATATCTGCATCTCTGGGAAAGATGAACACATTCACTGAGCTTTTCTTTCTGCAAAGGATATCTCTCTTAAGTCTTATTTGTCAAAAATTAACAAGCAGTACTCACAAAAAAAAAAGTTTGAGATCTTGGTCTGCAGTGACACTGACTTAAAGAAAATATAATTATCTTACGGGGAAAGAGATCTGATCAGTCAAACAATCAGAAAGATTGTAACAAGCCACTGTTCCAATATGATCATGTAAATCACATTTTGGGAGGTCAGATACCTGCTTGGTAGTATTATTTCAGTTGACATTATTCAAGACCTCTGTCATGATCATGATCTAATCCCACAGATTTTAAGCCCTCCCTTCCCTGCTGTACTGTGATTGGCCTGTGTGTAATGGCAGTAACTACTGGATCTTAAGGTGCTTTCACACCAGGGGTCCAGTCCGGTATCTTAGGACACTTGAGCCCAAAGTCCCATTCATTTTTTGTTAGTGTAAAGGAAAATGATGCCTGCTCAGGCACCGGGCATGCTTGAGGAGGTGGTCTTCAGTCAGCATGTGGGAGACTCCATGGTCAAGTGAAGGAAAGTTCTTTAGTCAGACAAGACACTACATTTGGGGGATACCAAACACTGCACATCACCACAAACATACTATTCCCACTGTGAAGCACAATGGTGGCAGCATCATGCTGTGGGGATGCTTCCCAGTAGCCGGCCCTGGAAGGCTTGTAAAGTTAGAGGGTAAAGTGAATGTGGCAAAATATTGGAAAATCCTGTTGGACAATCTTATTCAGTCTGCAAGAGAGCAACGGCTTGGGAGAATATCTAATTTCCAGCAACACAATGACCCAAAG
Organism: Cheilinus undulatus; assembly: GCF_018320785.1. NCBI lineage: Eukaryota > Metazoa > Chordata > Actinopteri > Labriformes > Labridae > Cheilinus > Cheilinus undulatus. The sequence goes on along the minus strand of NC_054874.1, from coordinate 25,801,901 downwards.
CATAGGGAATGAAAGGGGACTGTTCCTGAGTGGCCAGGTCAAATTTCAGACCTCACTCCAATAGAGAACTTGAAAAGGGCTGTTCAAGTCAGATCCCTTTGCAACCTGACAGAGCTTGAGCAGTTTTACAAAGAAGAATGAAGTAGAAATTGCAGTGTCCAGATGTGCAAGCCTGAGTGAGGTTCTTCTGTTTTTTTTTTTTTTTTTGTCAAAAAGCCAAATTATATTGGCCATGGCTGATTTATAGCATCAATTAAAGGGTGAAATATCCAGTGGTGGGAATACTTTTATAGGCACTGCATACCCTGTTGATGATGAAAATGGGCAGTTCTGGCTCCATAATAGCTCAGTGTAAACAGGATCAGGCATCTGATAAGGCGAGTTGCAAGTTTAACTCACGCCACTTACCTTTAATTTAAACAATACTGAGTTAAGATGGAATCTGAAGAAGAGAAGAGAGGAAGTGCTTTGTGCTGTGTACACAAAGAAAAAAAATGTGAAGGACATTTCAAGTTCAATTAAGGATGCTGAAAGAGAATATGCTTCATTAAAAGAAACATTAAAAGTAATGGACCTATTAAAATGATAAGTGTTCATATAGGTTTAACATGTCGTTTTTTCAATATTTGTTTGAAATGCACGGAGCCTGATACCTCCTGTCTGCTTTACTGCACTTATTCTGCATACCTTAACAAAAGAAGCTCCCTCCTGCCAATTAAAAGCATATTAGCCTAATCACCTAGTAAAACTACTCATCCATTATTGCTCACTTTGTAAATTTTATCGGAACATTTCACCAGAGGAATGGCTCCGCTCTGCTGTGAGGGCCCCGTAAGTCATTAGCGCGGCTGCGTGAGCATTATTGGAGATGTTTGAAAATGTGTTGACAAATCAAATAGCGCATGCTGATAACGGGGCATTACGAGCTACAAAATATGTGTTTCCTCAATAAATAGGGGTAATAATTGGGGTTGAGGTGGGTGGGTGGGGGGTAGATAAAAAGTTAACAGTAATTATCTGATGTCAGATCAGTAGAAGAAATACAGCATGTGAACTGCTGTTTTCTCTCATCATCTGACTGATGATGTCTTGATACACAGTGGTCCTCTGAGTTTTCTGGTGTTTGTTGTGCCCAGTCTATTTAAGCTCATGCATAGAACAGGCTTCCACAGTTCCATATTTAGGTGGCAGATGCCATTATGTAAAATAGATTGTCATTTTGTAAAGGACTGAGAAATAACTTGTTTTTTTTCAGTTTTTGTCCTTCTTAATTATGCATATTGAAGTCCAATAGACTGATATATTACTTGATGTAACAGCTCTCAGTCTTATTAAGTTCTCAGAGTATTTTAAGATCTTTCCGAAGAGCAATAATCAGCTTGAGAATGTAGAGAAATTAATTATGCATGAATATATTTTAAAATGAATCCTTAAACAGAGTGTGGATATTTTTTTGCACTCTTAAAGCAACTCACAAAGAGATAATCCAATGTTCTGTGTGGTTTTAGCCTTAGATGTCCTCATTGTTGTGAGGGAAAATAAAATACACACATATCTTGCAGCGCTTGGCTGCCAGCTTTGCTTGCATATTGGAAGAAAATAAAACTCTGCAGATAACAATGAGTGTTATTATGCACAATCATTGAATTGATTCTTCCTCCGCTACGATTGTACAACAATGATAGTTTGTGATATATCACGTTTTTTTTTCAGAAATGGTAGAGCCCATAGACTTCAGTTTTCCAAGTACGGGACCATATAAATGATATTAAGTGATGCCTTTGTCATCTTTAATCAACAGAATATCAGCATTTTCCTGTAGAAAGCCAGGGAATGAACAAGTACCAATTGAACACTAAGCCTTTCCTGTACACTTTTTCATGATGTCAGTTAATGGTCTTATGAGTTTGATTTTAAGACTGCATTCATTTCAAGTGGGTATTCTGTAGAGGCGCTTCACGTTTATACAACAAATAAGCTGCTCTGTAGCAACCATGTGGGCAACCAGAGAAGCAAGAGTGCAGTAGAAGGTTTAAGGGTGCTTTCACTTTGAGGACCTTGGTCTGGATCTGAGTACACTTGAGCCGTAAGTCTGGTTCCATTCTGTCAGTGCGCAAGCAAGTGTACCCTACTCTGGCATCTGGCAATAAGCTTGCATTCATGTAGACATGGCATAGTATGCCCAACTGTGCCTGAGGACCGGGCACGCACCTGCACAAAGAGATGTACAGGCACTTGCTGTTAATGCAGCAAATTAATGTTAAAGCAAATGTCCAGTAGTTGTTCTACTGGACATTTGGCTGGAATTTTTGAGGACTGCCGGTCGTTTTGACCGAGGACAAAAATGTCTAGCGGAAACTCTGATATGAAGTTTTCATGTAGTTTGATTTAGAGAAAGCTGGTAGCATACAAAAACTCAGCACCATCATGCTGTCCTCATTCTTTTGTAGTATGATCAAGGACATAATAGTCAACCTCCTGATGCCATTTTATCATCCTTAGCAGGTGAAGTGTATCAATCCCTGAAAATAAGACCAACGAGATTGAAACTGAAGATATACTGCACTTGTCCCCAAAGTCCTTTGAAAATATGTACTTTGTCAAAGAGTGGAGGTGAGTCATCTGGTAGAGTCTATTTCACCGAGTGTCTTGAGGTAACTGAAAACACAAGTGAAACTTTTCAGGAACAAATACCAAATTCTTTCTTCACCCTCTTGGGTATGTACCTTAAGTTTATGTCATTTGTGAGTACCATTGTGTTATGGATTTGTAAAGTCCAATAAGATTTTAAATCAACTTGCAACGCAGCTATATCTGGCTGTAGGAGTATAACAAATAATAATTAGTGTTGGTTTCATTCTAAGGAAATACAGCCAATGAAATCTTTATTATAATTTAATTGTTGATATTAGTTTCTGTTTAGTTTGTTGGCCTTATCTGATGATTTCTCATGTTATAGGACAAACTGTTGATAGTAAAATCTGCAGTAGATGCATATGATAGAATGCTTACACGCACAAATAAACTGAGCTACAGACAACTGGGTTATCATACTGGACTACTGTCTTTGTGTAAAAGCACTTGGGAAGGATCCATTTTGACAGAAGTATACAGTATCTGACTCCACTACACAAGGTAGCAAAATGCCCCTTTTCAGAATTGACCTGGCTAACAACATAGCTGGCATAGTGCTTAGCTTATGGTAGATTAATGTTGGGTCTAACAAGTGGCCTCAGTGTTAGGTCCAAATTATATAGCAAGGAGTACTGTGTAGATCTGCCACTTTTGTAAAGTGTCTGCACTTAACACTGGTTATAAATAAGCACCATTGAGATTGAAAAATTGATTCATTCATTCAGGCATTTTTTTGCAGGGAAGGTTTATTCAGACTAACACAATAGGTTAACAAAACATAATAAATTAATCAATACAATAGTGAAAAAAAGTTGTCTTTGTCATAATCAATGTTATATTATTGTCTGGAAAAAAAACATGCTGCATAGTCAGTTGTGACTAAAAATCTAATATGAACTGTTGGAAGAACAAAAGTCTAACAATGTGTCTGCAGTTTCTTGTTGGGATTGCTCTTGAGCTGGAACAGACAGATGCTGCTCCTCTGTAATTATCTGCATGGCTACCTGGAAGATACAAGCAGAAAGACAGAAGGAAACTAAACCTTTATAAACACTGACTCACTACAACCATCTTGAAAGAGAAAAAGTGTAATTATTACAACTTTTATTGTTTGTCTATACCAGGGGTCTCAAACTCATTTAGGGTGGTGGGCTGGATTTGCTACAACAAGATGTCTTGTGGGCTGAACAATTTTTTTTAGCAATATCAGTACAACCAACGACATATATAGGCTGCTGTAATGTTTTTAAACAGAAATGATCTTATATTAGATGCAGGTACCATTTAATGAGCGCTGCATGCACACAAAATGGTTGATTAGCTACTTTGGAAAGATAATTTACTTGCAAGCAGTCTAAACAGGTCAGGCAAAAATATGCTGGCCTTGTAACATATGACAATTTTTACAGATTTTAACGTTTTTAGAATCCACTGATGATGAATTTACAAAACTGGATTATTCATTATAGATATACATTTGGCATGACTGTTTGTGGCTTTAAAACAGCAACCTGTTGTCCGAAAAATCTGATATGAGCCCCATTTCACCTGGCCTGGAATCAGTGCACAGAGCCCAGACAGGAGAAGGGGGGGGGGGATAGAGAGAGAGACGAGAATCCTGCAGAGATTTATGGCACTGCTGTGCTATTACTGCTTATATAGCTGCAAACCCTCACCTGCTGAGTGAAAACTTGACATTTAAGCACATGTCTGAACCCCTAAAGTCATTCTTCTGCATGTCCACACTATCTGAATCCCCCTGACATCCCTGCATGCGTCATGAATGGGGCCATCTCCCTGCATAATTAAGGATGAATTTTAGCGCTGCATCAAGACCAAACATGCCAACCTCTCATGAAATAGGACAGTCTGTGTCCAGATTGGGATTGAATGTTCAAGTAATTAAGTAATTAAGTAATTTTCACCATTATTAGACGAATTTTTACCATTTTGAAAAGACCTGTAGTTAGTTAAATACGCCACAGGATTTAACGATGTCCCGTTTAAACGTAAGTGATCAAGACCACAACTTTGTGCTGACATAAAAAGAAATCGTATGTAAATAGAATTAGTTGAAAGTAGTTTGGCATTACAGATTTAATATAATGGGGGATTAAATCAGTTGGGAGATTGAACTGAGTTGCTCACCAAAGCAAAATACGATGTCTGCGTTTTTGGTTGATGGACAGAGAAAGTATATGTTACCCTGAGAGCAGCTGTTTTAATCCCACTCAGTGGAAGATGTTTGGTTGTACAAGGCAAAAACCTCTGGCTTTGACATTCGTTGAGGCCCATATGCAAGAAACTAGACAGGGGTGTGTTCAGGACATGGGTACCCATGAGAGAGTGGAGTCCAGCTGCCCATGGTGGTTAAGTTCTTCATCTTAAAAAAGGCTAAAATTAGACAAAATAAATACTTCTCCTTCAGTCTTCAAAATCATGCGTGTCTGTATCAGCCTCTGTTTTTGGACCGTGTGTTTGAGGAGCTCAGGTGATGCTGCAGTTGTGCTGCTGTGCGTCTTTTTTATGATGTTCCTCCCTGCTCTAAATTTGAAACTACTGATAATTTTCTTTGACCTGAGAAAAACACGCAGTTCACACTGACACTAAACTTTGATGTCAAGTAGGGGTCCACAGATTATCTTCCCATGGGCCTTAATTGGCCCTGGGGCTGCGAGTTTGAGACCCATGGTCTATACTTTTGTTACGTTTTGGAGACGTTAATGAGCCCAAAATTGGTTTGGTTGTTTGTGTTTCTCCTTGTGCATTCATCTGCGTTTATACCTTTTTTTATTTGTGTTAAAAATGCTTGCAACTCTTACTTTTGAGAAGTGCGATGTAACAGAAACGTTTAATTTCCCTTATCAATAGCTGACTCTATCTTCTTTTGCTCTGGAGCAAGCTAAATCAGTACTATCACACTCAGTAAACAACCACCGACTGGGAAATGGGCAGACACAAGCTTTGGAGCTGCAACAGTTACACAGAAAGATGAAAACACCCTGTTCGATAAATGTATAAACACCCATAAAAAGCAGAGACATAAGGCTATGTGGCCAAGTGGTTATTAGCCTTTGGAAATAGAGGGCTTTGATCCAGGGATAGCAATGAAAGCCTCTGAACGCAGCACAAAAGCTGCAGTGAGCCGAGCAGAGCCTTACAGTGATAAACTGATGAGTATAATACTTTGTGATTATAGGGAGAGAATGAAGATAATTTACATGTTTATAGCATGTTGTTAAATCAAAGCACATATTTCAGTATTCACCAAAATGGTCAGTGTGAAATAAACAGACACATTGGTTTGGGGAGTTTTGTTTCTGGAGGGCAAACACTTTATAAATTGAAATTTTATTAGTCAATATACAACATTTATAAAATAGACAGGAGAGCCAACAAATGTACAAAGGAGAGTGGAGGCTTGGCTTGTTGTCTGCCAAATTAGGATTCTGCCGATTACAAGCAGGCCGTGTCTGAGGCTTATTCCAAAGAATATATCCTCACCATATCCCCTCTGCTAGTGTTTGTTTGAAGTAAGGGTTCATTACAGCCCAGCCCAAAACAAGCTCTGAGGGGAAAAGTATTACCCAACCTTACTGGGATTTTGCTGTGTGGCTTTATTTGTAAAATCTGTCTTGCTTGAAAAGTAACAAACAAACCTGTTTAAAAGGAAGAAGTTACAATAACACTGAAGTTTTTGAACGTTTTTTTTTTTTTAATTTGGTATGGCAAAAACTAAATACGTAAGTTAATAAATACAATTAAGATAATTTCTAGTTCTAATAAATGTAGCATTAAAAAGTGCTAATATATAAATATTATTAAAAAAACTTGAAGAAGAATAGAGCACCACCGCTTATGTGGATTGGTTATTTAATAGCCAATAAAATATTGTAATTATTAATTAATTAATTAAAACCTTTAATTAATTAACAAAAACATTAATTGTAAATCAGTCTCATATCTAAAGTAATGAGATGTTGTGACAGTGACTCCACTTCCCAGCTTAATAATTTTCTTGGCAACGACTGACGTTTTGAAGATTTTTTATTAATTCACAAAAGGACAAGCACAAATCACGTGGTTATATGAATGACGTGAGTAAATAAACAGACAATGACTAAATATGATAATAAAGAAATGATGCTAACCTAGTTTTGATGAGGAGTGGATTATTCGAGAATAATGAAAAAGATAATTAATGGCATAACATTTGGAATGTAAATTTGGAAGGAAAAATAGATCTGAATTAATCACTAGGGTTTTTGGAACTTGGAGACACCTTCACCAGAAGAGATAAATTAGACCCTACTTTATTGCTGTTGAAGCAGGCTGCCGTTTTTCAGATCTTGGAACGGATATTCTGATCGGTTATGAGGTACTGGGTCAGCAACGGCACCACATGGGTCATTCAGCAAAGAAAGTCTGCCAGACACGGCAGGATGGGTTCTCTCCCAGGATCTTGATGAAACTCGTCTCGTTCCAAGAAAACAGTTCTTCCCCGCCATTGACAAGATATTCCGTCAATCGCGTCACAACGCTTCCCCACCATTGAGAGATTTTCCAGCAATTCGTGTTTTCACCGTCATACTGTGGGGGGCGCTGTTGCATATCTTGTGAATTTTTTTTGACACACTACTGGGTGCACAAACTGTATACTGTATGTATCTCATGGCAACAACGTATACAGTATCAGCGCACTTTGGAAAATGCCGGCTCCACAGAAAACATTCACAGTTTCAGAAGCCTTAAAGGTTCTCATGGACTCAGACTCCATACGCCATAGGCGATGGACGCGGAGGTGAGGGACACAGCGGAGGCGAAGAAAAAAAAGTCACACACAGTGGCGGACACGGAGATGGGGGAGACAGCAGAGACTCCAGGGAAACAGATGTCAGAGACATTTTTCGCAGCCGTGCCAGGGGAAGACAGACGACCAGATGTGGGACAAGACAAAGGGCACCTAGTTGTTATCTGGAAGACAGTGAGAGTTCGGATTGTGACACTTTGGACATGGAGTGGAGGGATTCAAGACATAGATCTCCTTCTCAGCTCCCAAATACCAGAGGTGCAAGTGGTAAGACATTGTTTTATTTGGCTTTTGTATGAATAAATAAATACGTGCATACATGGATAGATACATGCATAGATAGATAGATAAATAAATAAATAAATATATTCATCCATCCACAGACACATACACAGAAAGATAAATAAATAAGTGCATAGCTAGATAGATAGATAGATGCATGCATAGAGAGATAAATATATTCATACACAGACAGATAGACAGGTAGATTGATAGATAGATAAATATATGTTCATATGTTTATTTACAGATCAAACACAGCAGTGAGGAAGACAACACGGTCAACACGAGGGCATGGTGCAGCCAGTCAACAAGCAAGGGCCCCTGACCACCATCCAGCTGCAGTTCCTGGACCTGGTAATGAGTGACTTCAAAAGGGCTGGCAACCAATAAATATTCCTTTCACTCTGAGCCCTGGGCCTATCAATGCGGCTGCAGCTCTTGATTCAGAACAGCCAGGTGATTTTGCAGAGTTGTTTATTTCTGATGAACTTGTGCAGATGTTTGATGTAAAGTTTTGGTGACCCCTAACATTTTTGGGAATGTTGGGATATCTTCAAACTGATAATAATTATTATTATGTTTATTATAATTCTATTTTGTTATTTTGAATACAGTGTTACTATTTGTAAATGAAAAAGAGTAAAAAATGTAAATATCAAATCAGTTTTATCTTCATAAAGAATGTCTTTGATAAAAAAGGTTTTTTCTCAGTTTTTTGTTCAAAATGTTGTTTTTTTCATGAACATTACCAATATTCAAATGCTGATGACTCAAGAACGAATGAAGATAGAACAAAATAGTTTTTTGTGTTTAAAAGCTGAAGTTCTATTCTTTCGTTTGATGTATTCAGTGTTCACATACCTCTAACATAACATTTTCAATAGACCTTCAAATATTAGGGGCTATGATCAAAAAGGCTGGCGCTGGCTGGCAACTTAGTATGAACACTCTGGTGGGGAAGAGTTAATTTGTCCAATTAATATCAAATTAGTGTCTCAAACGATCAACATCACTTTGATTATAGGATCACAGTGAAGTCTAGGTGTGCGAGAAAAAGAGGAAAAACAAAAACTCAATTTGCTGAAAAATTTGCGCAAAGCTAATAAAAGATTAAAGAATTTGTGCTGGACCGAAAATAAACTTTCAAGGTTCAATTAATCCTTTGAACCTGGCACAGGCTTGAAGAAGTGAACACAGGAGAAGTTGAAAAAGTACTCGCTTGAAGCCCACTCTTTAAGAGGGAGGTGGGAGGAGTCCCCATACAAACCACCCCCCAGATATTCCTACACAAACTACTCTTCACCAAATTAGTGGTTGTCAGAAGATAACGTAGGAATAACATAACTGCTTATAAAGTTCTGGAATAACATCAATTAAACTACCACACAACAAACATGAGAAACATAGCTAGTTGTTATAGACAGTTAAGTATGTGTGTGACTGATGCTGGACCACAAGGGGGCAGTGTGGATCCATGGGAGACTTTCAGTCTGGAGATCTCAGCTATGAGGCAAAACATCTAGATTAAACTCTAAACTTAATTTTGCAGTAACACAAGTTGTGTTACTTGTGAGCAGACTCAGAAGAATAGAAACATTTCCTGTTGAAAAACACGAGGTTTAATGTAGTTATGCGTATCCCAGCACTGTCTCAACAAGGCGGTCCATTTATCACTGACTTTCTTCTCACTGATCACTGCTTTGTCACTTCTGATCCTGCTGCTACTGCTGCCAAAGCTTCACCTTCACCACCCCAGCCTTCTCCTCTCTAGCCTGAAGCTTTTATTTCACCCTTATATTCCCATTAATGTAACTACAGAAAAGATTCCTGCTAAACAAAATTTCATTGCTCGACATGCATTGTCACAAAAGTATCTATCGATATGGTAGTCTCTAGCAATGAGCTCCTTGGGCAGTCAAATCATGCTGCCTGACTGTCTTTTGAGCACACAGCCAATTAAAACTCAATCTGTTTTGTAATAAATGGTTTAAAGTGTGAAGTATCTGTGACTGAATTGTGCTTATTTAAAAAAACAACATCTGATGCTGTGAAAATAAGAGGGTGCCTGACCACAGCAGAAGGAGAAAAGAAAGTTTGGATTTATTTTGGGAAAACTTAATGAATCCACAACACATGCTTGGATGAGTCTGTGAGATGGCAGAAGCATTATACTGGAAATACTGCTTTGTCTAAATGATTTACATTTGATAGCTAAAAAGAGGCGACCATGAATAGCATCAAAAAGGAGTTCCTTCCGGTCAGGGCCTTTCTGTGCGGAGTTTGCATGTTCTCCCCATGCATGCGTGGGTTCTCTCCAGGTACTCCGGCTTCCTCCCACCATAGGTTAATTGCTAACTCTAAATTAGCCATAGGTATGAATGTGAGCATACCTGCTTGTCTGTCTCTTTATGTCAGCCCTGGGAATGACTGGTAACCATTCCAGGATGTACCCCGTCTCTCACCCAACGACAGCTGGACAGGCTCCAAAAAGTGGCAAATACTCAAGGTTTAGCCGAAACATAAAGGGTCTGGGGTTGTTCCCCTGGATAACTTTCACCCCTATTGGGCACTTAAACTGTTTTGAGCAAAGATTTGAAATGCCAAACAAATATTCGCATCAAAAGTAATAGTTTCACTGAAGAAAAATAACAGCTAGGAGCCAACTTTTTTTCTTTTCCTTTTTGATAAACCTAATCTTCACCATTATGCAACCTTGAAACATAGTGAAGACTGATAATTTCCTCCCATGCCTCCTCAAAAAGCTTTTAACATTTTTATAACATTATTTGAGCAGAAGTGTAGCAGTGTAGTGTAGAGGTGAAAGCCGCACAGATATATTTCCTCAGGCTTATCTTTTTTTGTTTTCAAAATAAACACATAACTAAGTTATCTTTCCTTTTACTGAAAAACACATGTTTTGTGTTGCTTTCTTTTCCCTTAATGAGCTTGTTTACCGTGAAAGTCAAGACTAGTTTTAACAAGAACAATCAGCTTAATAATAAAACACTATTGTCTAACTCAGACTTTAAGGTCAGACTGTCATACTCTATTTGTGTTTGTACTAGAAGTGTTTACTTTCTTCACTAAAAACAGACTTTCTGGCTCAATGGCACACTGAAACAGACAAAACATTACAGGATGAATATGTTGTCTAAGGCATTAACAAATAAGGGTCTAACTCAGTTCAACAGCTGAACACCTGCCCCTTCAGAGTTGACATATACAGCTTTCAGTGAAAGGAATTCACTTTGTATACATGCACATACGCTAACGCATTTTATTTAAATGAACACATATTGTTGAGCAGATGTCTCAATGTTATAAGCTGTTCCTACAGCTGATGCCCCAAAAATAAGCTCTCACTTTGCAATATTTTCTAGAACTGGTAGTACAGTGATTTACAATACTGCTGTTGTCTTTATCCCACTGTCTTTTTCTGTGTATTTTCTTAAATACACTAATAGAAAATTAATCACACCTAACAAAACAGCATTGCACTGCCCTCACTTTAAACAATAAGGTAAACTCATCTCTTATGTACCCCAATAATTTCACTGGGTGGAGATGAGGTTGTTTTCCAGATTTTTTTTTTTTTTTTTTTTTTTTTTGCAAATCTGGTGCAAGCTCAGGCAAAGCCCACACAGAGTTGAGTTCAGATAACTCTGAAAAAAGTAAAACATTGGTTGAACTTTAAAAAACTGAAGTAATCAATCAGATGAAACATTCTGAGTTGAATCAATTAATTTTTTTTTTTGAATTAGGTAAATGTAAATTTTTTAAGTTCATAGAAACTATGATTAAATGTTCAGCAAACCTAATTCTTTTAGATTGTCCTAAACTAAAACAAAAAATTTCCCTTAATCACAACAGACGCATTTCAACACGTAGGTTAACGCTGGATGCCTGTGCTGGAGTGTAGAGAGAGAGCCACTCAAAAAGTGGCGGCTGCTGTTGCATCAAATGTTTCTCAAATCCACTCGGGGTGTTGTTTCAAATGCACACTGCAGGCTTGATGCCATAATAAACACTGTGGCAAGCTGTGGTGAGAAATGGCTCATAGACAAGCTATCATGCAGTGAACATGAACAATTATAGTTTATTTTTGACACAGATGCACACCTATATACAGGCAGTGTAGTCTGCACCATTTACCCCCTCACTCATGGTGTGACACTTGAAAAGAACACCCTCCCCCAAAAACATGAACCAACAAACAAATCATGCACCATTACAACCCCACAATGAAACACGAACATTATAGAACATGAGAAGAGTGAATTCCCTTGTACCAAACAATCCCAGCAGTCCCTGCTCCAGGCGACTGCTTCCTGGATCACCACAATACATTGATCCAATGACAGAATTTAATTTGGTGTCCAGCTGCCAGTTTAAATGAAAAATATGGGTTCAACCATTAAGAAAATTTAGAAGATTTAGATTTAATGAACAAATCAATAATTTTAGGCTGTTATAAAATGAAAAATTACATCAATCCTACAACAGCATTGTTTTACTTTTTTCAGTGAAGGGTGGTGCCACGCCAAACCACGTCCTCATGGATGTGGAGTAAACAAATTTTAATACAGTAATGTTGGAGACAGACATGCATGGTTGTTGACATGAGCTGGAGGGTAACTGTGTGGGAGCAAGGAGCTGCTGCACACTGTGCCTCAAACTGTGTGGAGAGCTGGGTCACCCGCTGTGTAAATGTGCACCCGGAAAATCACAAGTGTAGTTGATGTGCTGTATTTAATTTTACCACCATGACCACGCTGCATCCACACACTACAACAATCTGTCATGTGTAATTTCATTGTAGGCTACTCAGAATCACACCAATAATATAAATCATTGAGAATGAAATGCTTTCATTATCAGGAAAAAAAAAAGAAACAACATGTATATGTTGGGGTCATTTGCAAATATGAATATAATTATGTTTTAACTTTGTCATAAAGGGGTACTGGATAATTAATGAGAATAAAAATGTTTTTTTTTACTATAGCATCAGGCTGTGACATAAGAAGAATGAAAAGGTGAAGGGTGTCTGAATTATTCCTGAATGCACAGTATGTATTAGACAACATGCTTCCCAAATCAATAAGTGAGTCTGCTACCTTCAGAGAACTTAGCATCAAAATACCTACATATCACAGGTGTTGGGCCAAAATCTTGTATCTCCATATTTCATTATTTCATTTTTTTTCAGTTGTATTGGTCACCGTTTACATCTGTCAGTTGGTTCTTACCAATTTTAAATCAATACAAAGTATCAAAAGATTCTGTTTCTTGCTTCCCTGGAAAGTGGTGATTTTGGAGATACAAGGTTTTTGCCCAATGCCAGCGATACATAAAAAGGTTACAAATTTGTTAAGTGAATTTGGGACATATCCCCTCACACTGCCACTGCAACACTAATGTGTACATTTATATGAGTATTAAAGTAAAAATGCAACATCCCTATTAGAAACTCAGTTACTTTTGATAGTAGTAACTAGAAACTGTAATTAGTTTAATCTCCAGCAACATATCCATCACTGATAAAGCATCCAAGAATTTTCACATGCATTGGAGTCTGGGGTCAGCTGCACATGAAGCAGATTAATTAACCACAAATGGTACAAATTGTGTAATTTTGTGCTCAAATAGGCATATTTATTGGCAATAATGCCTGTGCTTTTTGTTCTTGGCTACATTAAGTTGAGGACAAAAAGCCCTTGACAGCTGAAATCTTATTAATTGAAGAGTAATTCACCGGCTCTATATGTTATAACATCATCAGGACATGCCAGTGGGGCTGCATAAAAGCTGAACTTAGCTTCTGTCCTCACTGTACACCTCACTCGGCTCAGTGTAATGTCCTGTCATAAAGAAAAAGCTGATTTTATTGCTGTCATTCTGCTATAGGCTTCCAATCCTTCTCCAGCCCTCTCCTAGCCCCCTGCCTTTCTCTCTGCATTGCAGTAGCAGCATGTCAGCTCGGCCGTCATAATGAATCCATTTAGGACTGGAGTGATTAGGTCTGCCTTCTGCTCTGTTCTGCACATCTATCACACTAGCGTCAAACTCATTTCGTCAATTAATAATCCCCATATTAGATTCCTAGTGTGAGTTTACTCCCCTCAGCCTGTTTGTGTACTATTCAGGCTTTTCATCAGGTTATTAGTATTCCTTTCTTATAAGCCTCCTGACTTTTATCCATAATACAAATTCAGACTGTTGTATTTTTCCTCTGATTTGGAACTTATTGGCCTCTGGTTTAGTCCAGGCAATTACTTTGTATTGTAAGAGTTCTTCAATGCTAAATGAAAGAAGGTAAAAGTTCCCAGGTGACTGAAGATGTATTTCATGTTTAATAGGATTTATTACTGAAGGCTCAGTTCTTCAGTGAAGGCTAGTGTAATTAAATTTATGACCCTGTTCATGTAATATTACACATTATTATTAGTGTAAGTAGTCCAATTACTGCTGCAATTTAATTTTATTGCAGCTAACCCAAAGCAGAGCTGTGTAACATGTTTAACAGCTGAAGGATAAAAAACAAGCTTTGACAGCTCACTGAAGCTCAAGTTCACCATTTTTGGGGTTTAGAAGTACTTAAATGGATTCAGAGACCCTGAGGTTTGTGGGGTAAGACTTTCACTCAAAATTTTAATTCCATTTAATTCAGGAAAGAGCATTCAGTGAAGTTAGAGGTACATTACTATTTGTAGAATGTTTGCACTGAAATATCTACAGTCATGTATAATATCTACTACTATATACTGTATTTATATTTTTAGTTAACGTCCCACATTACCTTCGATATTCCAGTCATAATGTTTTGCCTCTTCCCTGCAGCCAAAATGACAGAGCCAGACCGTGGAAGTGGAAAGTGTTACTGCAAGCTGCCATTCAGTCACTGTATCTATTCAAGTTTCATGCTTTGTAACTGTGATGGTCTATGACTTTTCTCTATCATTAGTTTCAATAAAACTCTTCTAGACACCACACTAGCCATAGCTTATGGATAATGAAAGTACGTGGTCTTTGGCTATGGATGAGTCAAAAACACATGGCTTTCCCACAGCAAACATCATTGTAATAATAAGAGGCAATAGCAGTGCAGATGGCATAGCAGCTACTGTAGGTCATGCCCATTGTACGGGGCAGCCTGGGTTCATATCTGTCCCATGGCTCCTTTCCCACATGTCATTCCACATTCTCATCTCTGTTTCTGACTCTATCCAATGTCATCTGTATCTGAAAGCATCACGTACTCATACGTAGTCATATAAGGCAGGGAAAGTTGCTTTTTCTTTTAATTTTTTAAAACACCATGAGTTTGCTTAAGCTCAGACTTAAGGAATATGGAATATGGAATCAAAGGCTCCTTGTGAACAAGAGAGAGTCTGATGCTGTATTGGATTGGAGCAATAAATGACAGTGTCGACATACATTATGAATAAAAATATGCATTGGTAGCTGCTGTAAAGGTTAGGGTAAGGTTAGCCATCTGTAGCCACTCGTGGTGATGATCTGGCTGAGGGGTTCAAGCCTATGCAGAACAGCAGAGGGGACAGGGAGGCTTCAGAATACTGTATAAGTCATAGTGATACCACCTAACCTTGCAAAGCAGATGGATATGCCCATTTCCTTGTTTCTCACTGGTAAATCCATCTTGCAGCACTCCCATCTGAACCATTTGGGCCCGGTTAGAAAGTGACCAATCAGCGACGAGGGGCAGTGCTTCGGGCGTGGCGGAGTCGTACATAAGCAAGCAGTAACAAGAGGCCAGTGCATCTATGGTGGAAGACATTAGCGTGGATGCTGCTAAAACACCAAAAGAAGAACAAAGAAAAGCAGTGAGTTGTTTTCTTTTCAGAAAACGAAAAAAAGTCATGTACTGATGTGTCTACAGCCACCTTGGTTTGCGTTATGCAGCACCTCGGTGGCGGCGATGACGTCACGTGTTTTGTTGCTCTGATTGGCCTGTAAAGATGTGACAGAACGTTCATCCAATCACCCTCCAAGTTTTTTTTCAAAGGCTCTGCACTGTCCCAAACGCTGTGTATCCAAGGTTTTCCAGATGAAGTTTAAGAGGCCCTGGGCCATTGCTGATGGTGTGATGTCACTTTCTTTGATGCTGACTGATCTCCACTGATTGGCTGAGAAAAATCATTCTGATACTACTGTATCACAGGGAGTTGGGGGAGGCCATGAAGGAAGTCGACTTGAGTGATCATACGTTTCCTTGGCCCATACAGGGTTAAGAAAACATGCAGATAAACAGACCAAAATGAAGCAGAAAATGAGCATAAATGGCACTCAATAGTTTTATTGAAAGATTCAAGGCTGTTGGCTGAAATATAAGACTTTAGTCTTTAAGCCACCCCCTGACTCTCCTGATGTTGGTAATCAGACCATATTTTCACAATCGGTGATCTTTAGATAAAGCCTCTGAGTAAGATGCAGTAAATTAACTGTTAGGACAAGAATGTGTTTGCTGAAGTTATTTCCTTCACAGTATTACTACACTTATATTCAAGTGTTAAACACAGAGTAAATTTGTAACACAGATTATGTTGTGCCTGTGAACAAGGTTTATGTATGTGTTCCACAAGATGCCCCATGTTAACAACATGTTGGTTGTAAATCCCTTCTTTCCTGTGTGTGTTGTTCCATGCGTGAGTGAGAGTGTGTGCGTCTACTCTGTGGGTGGGCGTGTGTGTTTGTGTGCATGATCTCCATGTTCAGAGCGGCTCTGTTATAAATCTCTGTTCTCCTGGGTGTGTGTGCAACAGGGCGAAGCTTTGTCGGCTGACAGGCAACATACGGACTGAAATCGTTCCTCCAAGATGTCTGTCATTTTGTCGCCGCTACCGCACTCTCCAGGGACACAGACAACCACTCTGTTTTCCACTTCTTTTTTCCCCTCTTTACTGTACTCGCTGATGTTTTCTTGACTATTTCCTCTTTCTGTAATTCACATAGAGAAGGGAAGTACATTTAATCACAGCTAAAGAACAACATAGGGATATGTTATATCAAAGTAGGACATAAATAAAAAGTAAGAAACATCAACAGCTATCAATGAGTTTATCATTACAATTTAATAGTCCAGTTCTAAGTTTATTCCTCTGAGTACTGCAATAGGAGGATCCCACATACTTATATTGTTTATTGGTATCTTTTCCATTACTTTAAGATTTTACAGTCTCCGTAACAATGAAGTCATATTGTCAATTCAGTCAATAACTGATGAGTTGCTGATAATTTTAAGAAGTTTAAATCTTTCTAGTGCACTGGCCCATTTTTGGGCTGTTTGGATCTTTAAGAGGTGAACATCTTACATTTCACTTTCATCAACAATGCAAATATTATATAAACTTGATCATGTTATACGCTGTTGGAAAGAGGACAATCTCAGGATTCTACCTATGTCCAGCACTAAATGCTCACATACACACTGCAACAGAAACGACTCCTTTCGTGAGAGAAAAACAAAGGAAAAAAACAAATTCACGGTGTGTGCTCACTGCCTTCTCAGTCATATATAATCCAAAACTCAGTGAAATAATCCCAGTAACCAGATGAAGGTAAGGTCCAACATCAGACCTCGCTACTTAATTTATTCCCAAAATCTTGCTAATGTAGAAAACAAAACAACACAAAATCACCAAAAATAACACCATATAACACCTTATTTTAGTCATGACATACTGTGCATTTCGGTTTCTGTTCATCACGTCCAAAAGGGGCATTGCATACACAGCAAGGGAGGGTTTACTCTGCTCAATCTCAGCACTAATTGGTTCAGAGGCTAGCAGTTACATTTTTGACTGACGTGTCTTACAGCCAATGCAATTATGACTCTGGCGAGCTGTAGCATGCCAGGGTTCAGTGAAAAGACACTGCTCTGGGCATTTGTAGAAACAAGGAAGAAAGTTTTTTCATACCATTTTACCTTTTACAAGCGCTTTATTTTACACATCCTCTCTTTAGAGGGAGCTCTTCTTTTTGGATTAACATGTCTGACAGGTCCAAGTGTGAAACTTTGCTAAGATGTGTGTCTGTCAGCATCATTGTGTTTGCTGCAGATTCAGGGCTGCACTGATGTCCAACAGCCTACAATCCTTAGCGGCATCAAAGACAGCTGTAAAGGACAAAATAAATTATTTGATTTGATGTAAATATTTTTCTGAATTATAGTTTGTCTCTTTCCTTCTTCATTTAAAAAAACTGAAACTTGTATTTTGCTTTAACTGTTATCTTATTAAATGATAATGAATAAAAGTAATACAATTTTCAATTAAAAACTGCTAATTGGCCCGATTTAAGGGCTTTTGGTCGGTACAACCTAACCAATAAGAGAAAAAAACAAAACAAAACAAAACAAAACAAAAAAACAAACAAACAAACAAAAAAAACATATCCAAACAGAAAACTTGTCTTTCACTAAATTGTCTTTTTTATTAAATAACATAAATGCACAAATGTAATTTTACATAGCTCAGACGTCATAAGGTTATCGAGAGTCCATGGAGAGCAGGGGTTCTCAAACTTTTGGGTGCTAGGACCCCTTGACAGGGCAGAAAATTTTCCAAGGACCCCCACATAACTCTCACGCTGATTGAATATATGTCAACTGCCATATGTACTCTTAGATGCTGTATTTTTAACTCTTCAACCTAAATACAAGCTCTTGTACCACTGAGTGTAGCTTCTTACTTTTTGCAATCCTTTTAGCAGCCAAATAAGAAGCCCTCCATGCTTTTTCTAAAGTTGTGGTCAGGTTCACTATTCCTGTTTTCAGGTGGATGCATTCCTCACCCTTTCGTTGGAAAAAATCTTTTGTTTTGTCCTCAAACTCTGCCTGCTTTGTTATCAGATGACCCTGTGGCTTGCGGACCCCCCAGGGGTCCCAAACCCCAGTTTGAGACCCACTGATGTTGAGTCTCAAAGTGGTCATTCGCTTGGACATTTCCATACAGAAACCACTGCCAAACAATCATTAATGGTAAATTACACATTTTATAACAAATCTTGATTTTGATCAGGCATGGCAATAGCTCTGTAACGTTTCAAAACAAGAACATCACAGCCGTCCTGAAATTATTTGCATTATATATATATATATATATATATATATATATATATATATATATATATTTTTTTTTTTTTTTTTTTTTTTTTTCAGTCGAGAAGAAAAATGCTATTTTTTTCTCTGACTGAGCTGGTGTAACCTTGTCAGATAGTCTTTGCTTTTAGAAAGGGTCAGAGTTTTGTTATAGTCACAGAGCTTCATAAACAGTATCCATTTTAATTTTGCTAAAATTGTCATTCAAAATGGGTCACAGAGCCATTTTTAGTGGGTCGCAGATATGTGCCTGAAAAAAATATATGTGGGACAAAAATCTATGATGTGTTCCTATTTTGAAGGATATGTCTCCATCCCCTTTTTCCATTTTATCTTTTGGTCCATTTCAAGTCAAACACACATTTATACATAAATAAGTTTGGTTATGATTGTAAAATGTTTGAAATTTGGGTCGTGATTTGTTGATAAGGAGATTTTAGGGTCTTTACATTAGACCAGTTGAGAACCACTGATTAAGAGTCTCCTCAATAACGGGGGGTGCCTCAGAAAAGGGTAATATCAATAAAAATCACATTTTAGAGATTTAGATATTTCACTGTTGATCTAAAACTGTTTTGAAGCCAAACCATGGTGATTGCCATTAGAGAAGCTGTGTTAATTTAACTTAGAAAAAGACGGTAGTGAAGCTGCAGCGGGCCTGACACCACAGACAAACAGCAATGCACTGGCTTGCAGTCATATCAGCCATGTCCCTAACCATGCATACCTCTTATCCAGCTCAGAACAGAAATAGGTGAGTTGTTGAATAATTTACTACAAATAGAGTGTTCATAAAGACAAGAGGAATTACAAACCAAATCAGTTTTTTAACCAGGTTGGAAACTGTTCATTTCTACTATGAAAGCTGGGTATTCTAACACAGGATATGTAACTTCTAGGGCTTTTGCATCAAGGTTTAAGTGGACACTTGGAGAACTTAAGTATTGCACTTCATTTCCAGTTGGTATACCTTTTGTGTTTTTTTTTTTGTTTTTTTTTAACATGAGATTGCTGTTTGGTTCTAAGGTGAAACAGCAATGACTCCAGGGCTTTTAACAGAGCAATTCTGCAGCAGCACTGTAACAAGCCTCAACCATTAAAAGCATTTATACTTTTAACGGTGATCATAGGAACTTTGACTCCTCTCCCAGTGTATGATTTTAAACAGCATTCCTAAAGCTAAAGCAGAAAAAGCACAACAGGAAAATATCATGTTGTAAACCAACAGTGAGGTTGTCATTTGCCTCTTTTACTACCCTTGCTGCTAGCACAAGGGCAGAATAATTCAGTCCCACCATTCCTCTTTCATTCTTTTTGCACTGATGGCAGAGTATAACTGAGGCATTACAGTGCTGTAAAGGGGCTTCTGATCCTGAGGAAGATGAAGATATAACAGGTTCAGGCAGGGACAAGAGCGGCATGAAGAATGAAGGGAGCAAGGGAGAGGTGGGGCATCAATCTGCCCCCAAGTCCAGGGGCCTAAGCTGGGCTTTTGTCTGGAATCCATCACAGTATTGTGTAAAAATAACTAGCATAAAAAACTCAGTTTATGTTAGAATGACTGCATGTAAGATTGCCAGGGAAATGGCTTATGCCTGACTTTCAACCACATCTCAAATCTATTTTCATGCTAACTGAAAAGCAGTTACAAACACTGCCTGCAGATGGACTTTAATCATACAGTTCCTATCTCTTCTTTTCCTGTCTTCATCAATCCTCCCTCTTATACTGCACACAACCAGGTGGACGAGGACCTTTACCTGTACTTTTTCATTTTTTCTTTCCTCACTGCACAACTCCTCCTTTATTCCTCTCATCCTTCATCTCCTCTTTGAGCTTTATTGCTGTTTTCACCTTGTTTTCTACCCTACTCTCTTTGCTTCATCCCAGATCCCTCCCTCTGTGTGGCTCCCGGGCATATGGCGATGTCAACAGTAACTTAAACCACACGTTTTGTCACATTGCCCAAGGGTGCCTGCTTCACACTGCAGAATTAGAATAAATAGAAAGTACAGATTGTCTTTGGGCCTTTGGCATATTGTTGCAGTTCATGCATATGGTCCAAATTAAATTAGCACTTAATATGATCAACTGCCTCATTTGTCCTATAGAGAAAAGACTAATGTAGTTAACACATGGCTCCTTACATACAGGTGTGAAATAAAGTCATGTTGTAAACACCTCTGTTAGACGTGTACTCTGCTTACAGGTTTATTCCCATTCTTATACTGCACCAAACATAAGCACTACATGATACTTTTATGGAATTACCACAGCCCTTTGGGCCAGCTTTTAAATGATGGGGTCATGTGCATCCGGAGTGCTTTCTTCAGGCTGTACTCCAGCGTAATACTACACAGCTATGGTTACAGGAATTATGCTTTGATCCTACTTTTTCAGTAATTTGACCTCTTTCTTGCTTGCGTTGTGCAATCCTACTAGGCTCCATTTCATAATTCTCAGGCAATGATAATTAGCTGTGCCTTGGAGTATGGTATCTTGTGTAAGCAAACCAAGTCATTTGAAATTAAAAGAAAATGAAAATCCTTACCCATAGGGCTGAAATTCAGTAATCTACTGATTATATTACCGCACAGGCATCAGGCAAGCATTTTTAACACCCACCCTGCTCCCAAAGGTCAATAGTTCTTGAATCGTGTTAACTTTACTTGAACTCTTAATCATTTATGTTATATTGAATAATTAATCTATTTTACATTTTGTTGAAAAGTGTTTGGTAAAACAGTTTTACCTCCATTTGAAATAAACAAAGCAGTATCATCTGCATAAGAGCTGAACCGTAAGAAGATTTGGCTGTGCCTTCCTGCTTTTGAAGCCTCTGGGATTTATAGATGTGTAGGATACATTAAGAGTATATTTACGAACACAAAGGATATTTACAGACAGACAGACAGACAGACAGACAGATAGATAGATAGATAGATAGATAGATACTGGTGTTGTGCCAAACCCTCATATCTCCAATTTTCATTATTTCAATATTATTATTCTTTTTTTTAATAAATCAGTCCTATTGCACATCCTTTGACTCTGCCAGTTGGTTTTAACCAATTTAAAAGAAAGGCCAAAAAGCAAAAGGCCAAAACCAAAGCAATATGGTTTTTATTTTCTTTTTTTAGCACTCATCAATATCAAATATTAAACCGATTAGGATGATAAGTCATCTCTTCAGCATTAAATTAGAATATATCAGATAATATGAAGCAACATATTTTTCACTATAAACATTCATTGCGAAAAATTCAGAAAAAGAGTGTCAGTACAACCACAAAGAGTTTTACTACAGAAATGCTAAACTGAGCATTTATTTTGAAAAGCACAAACCAGATATGCAACTGTGCTGCAGAACAACACAAAGACTTTGTTTTATTGTAAAAATCAATGAGTCTCAAACTGGAGTCCAGGGACCCCTGGGGGTCCGTGAGCCACAGCTTGGGGGTCTGAGAAATAATTAGAAATAAATGATTAAAGTAATGCCATGTCACTAAAAAGCAACTAATGACATATAGGGACCACAGTGCCATAAAACAACCATACTAAACCATTGACTCCCACATAAGTCACTTTTGGGCCAATAAAAACTCAGATATGATTGTGACGTATCACGTAAACCTATCACCCGTCACCTGTCAGTCACTTTTCTTAGGATGCAGGATGGATCAAATGTGTTGTGTGTCTTCATGTGAAGCCATGAAGCCCGCCAAGCTAAAGCATCATCTGATAACAAAGCAGGCAGAGTTTGGGGACAAAACAAAAGATTTTTTCCAACGAAAGGGTGAGGAATACATCTACCTGAAAACAGGAATGGTGAACCTGACCACAACTTCAGAAAAAGCACGGAGGGCTTCTTATTTGGCTGCTCAAAGGATCGCAAAAAGTAAGAAGCCACACTTAATTGGACAAGAGCTTGTATTCAGGTCGAAGAGTTTAAAATAAAGCATCTAGGAGTACAAGTGGCAGCTAACATGTTTAATCAGCGTGAGGGTTATGTGGGTGTCCTTGGAAAATGTTCTGCCCTGTAAGGGGTCCCTAGCCCCCAAAAGTTTGAGAACCCCTGGTATAAATTTGTACTTTAAACCTTCAGTCATAAATGCAAGATAGTTATAGATAGTTGATTCTCTAAGTCAAAGATGTAGAAATGAAAGTCATCTCCTGTTAGATGAAATAAATTCCATTTAATTGTCTTTAGTATATTGAAAATAATGCTAGGATAAAATAAATAAACATATATATATATATATATATATATATATATATATATATATATATATATATATATATATATATATATATATTTAAACATGATCTAACTTTACCACATGACAGATCTTGCCTGCCCATGCTTATGTCAAATTCAAAGGGGGGGTGGCACTGACTTCAGTTTTGTAAAATATGCATCACACAGACGCTTATTTTGACAGAGCATATTGAAGTGACATGGAAAAGGATTTACTGTGTGATGTATCAGAGTGAACGAGCAGCATAAACCATATTTAGCATACTGGTTTGGTGAAACATTAAGGTTGTTGTCACTTGTCACAAATGAAAGCCATGCATCCATCTTCTTGCAAGTTGCCTGGATGAGTTGGGAATGTATTTAACTTCAGCCAGGTTTCACAAGACCTTATCATATCGATACTTTCCCTGATTACATCATTTATCATAATAGCTGCATTATACAGCAGTGAACTCAGCCACTCACCTTTTCTTTCTCTTTGTTCTTGAATTTTTCTCTCTCCAGCTTCGACCCATCATGACCCCGTAGCAATTCTCCGAGGTTGGTTGTCATGTTAGATTGATGAAGCCATCAGCAGACAGCCTGTGAGAGGAGAGGAGTGTAAGGCATGATGGAGGAACAGGATGTAGAAGATACTCAAACAAAACTTAGAATCATATCTCAGTCCAAAATAGTAGTTCTCTTCTCTGTCTAGCTAATGCTTTTATGTGATGATGCTGTCCTTTGACTTCTGTGGAGCTTTACATCTTTACACCCCTTTTCTTTTAAATTTCTAACTACATATGCGTTTCTTTATGTCCTAGCTTCACTTCAGTGTGCATTCGAAGGGGTCACCTGCCATGTTAGATAGATTAGACCATCAGACAGCCTGATGGGCCTCCTCACTAGAGATGAAGCAGGGATATTTGGATGCCTCATTGACTTAATGAAATGTAAACAGGAAATGGCGAAAGACAAGCCCCACTGTACAAAATCCCCATCATTTAGTTTGGCTGCAATCACGGCAGAAATCCCACCGACACTTTTTCTAGCGTGTCTGCGTTTTGAGCTACGTCCATTGTTGTGAAGTTGGTGTGTGTCTCTCCCTCTTTCTGATCTGCCATGACCCCAAACCCACTCTCACAGTTCAGCTGCCATTTCAGATGGATGGAGCCATCAGCTGCTCTGACCTTTTTAGTCCAAATAACTGACCGCTGGCTGGCCTGCTGGTAGACTGCAGGCTCTCAGTCTGTCTTTGTTTTCTTTACTAACTTCTTTTCTATGTAAGACACTAAAACCTTGTATTCTCCCACGCTGTCTGTATGGGTGTTGATGTCTCATTTCCAAAAGCCTTTTTAATCAGTGCCACATTGCAAACAGTTAAACCTCAGCATGCATTATAGCTAACAATAGTTCCAATACTTTTCACCTGATAGAAGGGAATGACATAGATGTTCACTCATATGGATATTAACACTTTCTTTAACATGGCTCAATTAAATCTTACACTTTTAACTATATCCTTGTATGGAAAGTAAATATAACCTCAAACCTAACCAGCTGAGTATAAACATTTTGACAGAAGGCTGTTCTATAACTTTGATTGATCGGCAAAGCAGATATGATAAATCTCTGCAGCCTCTTACTTTTGTGCAGCATATCCATAACCCCCTGAAGGACCAACAGACAGAGGGACAGAGAGAGAGACAGACGGAAAGGGTTCTAGGCAGGGATGCAGAATACAACATCTAAAGGAGTGAAGATGGTTAGATTTCAATTAATAGGAAAGATGGAAAAGATGAGATGTGATTGTGCTTTTATAACTTTACGGGATCATGTTTTAAAGTCAATTAAATTAATGCACAGTCAAAGCTATAGCAAAACAACTTCTATAACTTTCACTGATAACACATTTCACACAACTGTACAAAACAGAGGAGACAGAAATTAGCTTATATTCATTGTCAATGGTAGTATTCACTTTATAATTGTCAATTGACAGAGACTTTTGACAGAGACTGGCTACCATTACACCATTAAGACAAAATAACACTCTAAGCAACTTAGAGGACAGGATATTGAAAGGATAAGTCAGGGGATGATACAAATAACAATAATAATAATAATAATAATAATAATAATAATAATTCAAGGCAATGGACATCCCCCGGAGTTCAGTTAAATCCATCATCAGGAAATGGAAGAAATATATCACATGTCTAATTCTGCCCAGATAAGGTTGTCCTTACAGACTGAGTGAACATGCAAGAAGAAGACTAGTGAGAAAGGCCACCAAGACACTTAGGATTACTCTGAAGGACTTACAAACTTCAGAAGCTGATATAGGAGAGACTGTGCATACAACAACTGTTGCCCATGTTCTTCACCAGTCAAAGCTTTATGGGAGTGTGGCAAAGAAAAAGTCATTGAAGAAAAGTCATTGAATCCAGACAAGAGTTCAGCAAAAGGCACGTGGGAGACTCCATGGTCAAGAGGAAGAAAGTTCTTTGATCTGATGAGACCAAAATGGGGCTTTTTGTCCATCAGACAGAATGCTTTGTTTAGTGTACACCAAACACAAAATCTCCACTGTGAAGCACGGTGGTGGCAGCATCATATTGTGGGGATGCTTCTTGGCAGTCGGTCCAAGAAGGCCTGTAAAGGTAGAGAGTAAAATGAATGCAGAAAAATATAGTAAATCCGTGGAGGATTTCTAAAATCAATAAAAGGGTAAACCATCCAAGGGTGTGGCAACTTTTTATATGCACTGTAACCAGAAGTCCAATCATTCTTTTCATATCTGATGCGCCTGCTAAATTTATCCCTTATGAAATATTGTCATATGCATGAGTCAGCATGCCAGGGTGATTGCATTCATCTATAAATAACATTAATTTTTGATCATATTAATCCAATGCTATATTATCCCTTTCAGCACACTTAGTCAGGCCATTGCAAAGTTTCCCTACATCTCTTCCTGTGCAGTCTATTTCACCATCACCGTTTTATGTTTTATTTTTAGATCTATGGATACCAGTCTCTTCCCTAATGTAGAATTAATATACCTGTTCTCTGTGTATGCTATTATAGTTTAATGCAACACTATAATGGTGTGTTATAACAATACACTGCACTAGGTTGTGCATTAGACACACAAGAGACAAGGTAGCGGGGCATACAGGTGTATTAATTCTGGTCCAGGAAGCAACAACTTTATGTCAGGTGGAAGTAGCTATATCAACTCTTGTCATTCGAAAACTCTCCCATGACCTACAGTAACTTTACGACTGCACTACATTTTAGCAGAGCTTGTTGCTATGCTGTCACCTCTGTGAAATCAAGAAAAAAAAATGAAGTCACAACATTGTTCATATTTTTTATTGTAGGGCATATAAAGGTCAGAAAAAACATCAAGAACTGCACAAACTCTTGGAGCGCAGTTCTGTCAGCACATCAGGATAAGATCAGTGGATGGAAACTTCTGAGACTTCTTCTAGGTAACCAACTTGAACATGAGGGGAAAAAAACAACAACAACAAAAAAAAAAAAACAAGGTGGGTGTTAATCCTTATTTGCCTTTGCTTCTATGAATTAATGTTGCAATGATGCATGTGGATTTCTTAAATGTAGTGTCTGCATGAAATCTGATATTTTGTAATTGGGGAAGGGGATTAGAGAAAAACTTTAGAGAGACAATTTGCTTTATACATCAGAGTCTGCCCATTAGTCTCCGTGACAGCAGAGCCAGATGAAAAGAGAGATCATTACATGGTGCAGTGCATCTTGCTTTTCAAATTAAACCCAGCCAAGACCTGATAAAACTGGAGCAAACATGAAATAGCCTCAGAACTTTCATTTGATTTTTAATTTTAACTGTTTTACCATATGACAAATTTGAACTGCAACACATAGGTGCATGGTCTAAATACATCCATGTTGTCACCCATGCACATCAGAATTGGTGGGAGACACCATCACTTATTAACCTTACTAAACTAATCATCACTCTTAAACACTGATGATTTAACAATTTAACATACCATGCCAGCACATTTTGCTTAGTATCGTAATGACATCATTGTGGCCTTGTGGTTGTACTGTCAGGACATAACCAAGTAAGCTACATTTGCTGGAAAACATAAACTGCATAAGATAAAAGTGAGGTTCACGAGAACATGGTTTGAAATAAATATCAGAGTTACAATACATATTTCAAATATATATTTTAGTTTTCAGACTGCTTTTTAAAGACTGTATGGCTGATCAGAATTGATTGACATCTCTTTGTGGTGACTGGATAGTGTATGAGGAACCCGAGTCCCACAACTAAAAAACAGCAGACAGGTCAATTACAAAATGCTATATTTCACGTTCTTCTCTGCAACACCAAATCTGTGCTTGGGAAGGACAGAACTGTTTCAAAAAAGAACTCAGTTCATGATTGGATGAACAACCTTTCTGTCACATTTACTATGGGCCAATCAGAGCAAGAAAATATATGACAGGGTGCTGTTTCATGAGTAAACTACATTAAAGCCAGTTCTAAAGGCAGACTTTATTGTCCACTATCTGTGGAGATAACCTTGCAAAGCAGATGAATCCAGCCATTTCTGTGTTTCTCACTGGTGAATCCATCTTGCAAAGATCCCATCTGAACCCTTTGTGCCTGGACCAATCAGCGACGAGGGGCAGTACTTTAGACCACGACAGAATCATGATGCATGCAAGCAGCAACAAGGAGCCGGTGCTGCTATGGCGGAAGAGCTTAGCGTGGATGCTGCTAAAGTGCCAGTTTAATCAGAAACTTCTTCATTTAAAGAAGAACAAAGAACAGCATTGACAAGGGTGTCAGTTTGTTTTGAAAAGTGTGTAAATAACTATTAGCAAAAGTGACTTTTGAGAAGTGCTGGGGATGATGACTATAATTGATTTTACTTTAGGTAAGGCTACTATAAAATGCATCTGCGGCGTCAGCTTATTTCATGTTTTAAGTGAAATATCACTTTTTTTTTACTATCAGTACTGAAACAGCAACAAAACATGCTCACAGAGCAGGATCATACAGCAAGCATAGACAGTATTACTCTTACATCTCATACGAGAGCAGCTCTGCACTGGCTGTCAAAGCCAGATTTACAACAAACTACAACACTGAGGAATAGACAACTGGCATATATACACACCAAGATATGGCATCAGGTAATTTAACTAATAACAAAGAACAGCTTTACATGTATTCAGCCTACTGTGAAAAGGTGATCTTATCTCATGCTGTCACTCCAGAGGTGTTTTGCGCTCAGGATTCAGACTGATGAAACTCTTCATCATGTCTTGTATATCTGATTGTTCAACAATTTCTCCATGCATATTCATGAGTGCAAGGTGTGTTAGTCTCTGCTCCCTTCTTTACAAAAAGCACGTCCATCCACCCGTACTGCTCAAAAGATACCAGCTTTTCTCTACAGCCTTGATGCATGCAAAACAAAAAAACACAGTCCGTCTCTGTAGTGTGAAGTAGCCATCTCCATTTATCAAACCATCTTAGCTGGAAAGTCTGGTTAAAGTTCTCATCTCCAAAACGCCTACCAGGAAAGGCATGGTCCTGAGGCTGGCAGGGTTAAATCAATGCTTCGCGCTGTCCTGCTGCACCTGTCCTTGGCCCAGTGGTACTGTCTGAAATCTGTTTTTTCGGTGCCATTTTTCTTCTGTTACAACCCTCAGTAGCGTGCAAATGGTGCGTTCAGGAACGTCATAATTTTCTATAGTACTGAAAATGTCAATGGCTTACACATGAAGGATTGGTGTGTGTGGTGGGGACAAAATGACCCTTGGCACACTGACACCTATGAGCATTGAGTTGTTTTCTTTTCAAAAATGACAAAAGTAATTTACTGACATGTCTACAGTCACCATGGTTCATGTTATGCTGTTCTCTATGGAGTTTATTCCTTGGTAGGGGTGCACGCGCACCTCGGTAGTGGCTTCGATCTAACATTTTTTTGTTGCTGTTGTTGTTTTTTGTTGCTCTGATTTCTGCTGCTTTGTGGAAATTGCTAAACCACAGCAGTCCATCCCTAACATTCTCCCTAACCCTAAATGTTATAACCTTTGCTTGATGATGCACGCACACTTGGTCACAGTTCACGGTAGTTTAGTTAGAAAACTTAGGGCAGTTCACAGCAGCAACAACAACAACATTCAGGGAGTGCATCAACATAACAGACCAGATGAAACTTCAGTTCCCCTCTAAAGGTTCCGGGATGCTGCCTAATTCAGTAGCATAAACTCCAAATATAACACTAACAATATCCATTTACCCAATGCACACAAAGGCACATCTTGATAGGTAGCACAAATAGACACAACACCCGGCTCTGTCACTTACTCTTATGTGCAGATCATAGACTGTAGAAAGAATTGGACAAATCCCATGGGACGTCAGTCGTCTGCTTACAATAGGCGGACTCAAACGGCTCTTGAAGCCAATCCGTGGAGACTTCCATATTGATCTTGTGGTCTCAACTGAACTTTGGTTCAACCTAACGGCCCACCCACTAAGCGCGACTTCCTGTCAGCCTGCTAGCTACCATTCTGGTTGACAGAAACGGAGCCTCTGCCTGCTGAGCTATCTGTCAATCAAATGAGATGCGGCAATCAGCTTTCATGCTAAATATAATCCAAACGATTGTGGTACCAAAACCCCCCCCCCCCCCCCCCCGTACAGTGGGAGCACAATAAGACATTAGCTAATGAGACACGTTTGGTGTTTTGAACCAGGCTGTAAACCAGTTTATTCTACTGTCAAAACTGGCTGTTTGACATGTGACCAGATGGGACTTCCGATGTTCCTGCAGCCAGCCTCAAGTGGAAACTCGCGGTATAGCAATTTTTTGCACTTCCTCATTGGCTTCATTTTTTAGGACCGGAGGTTGCCGCTTGTTGCAGATGCATTAAACTCGGGTTTGACGTCATTCCCAGCTCTGACCCCTGAGGTAAGTGTAACAAAGCAGAAGTCCCCGAATAATAACTTGGTGCAACATTTTGGGCAAAAGTCTGTACATATTTATGATTTTTGTTGTTGTTGTTGTTGTTGTTTTTGTTTTTTTAACATGGCACCAGTTTTGAACCAGTATACCCAAGAAGTCTTCTGAAAGGTATCAATGCCAACTGGAGCAATTGCGTGGTATACAAATCAACCCAGACAATTAGACACACCGCCTATTACAAAAGTAAGATAATGTAAATTATTAATAAGATATTCAATTTTCTGATTTTCTCTAGTATAATTAAATGTATGAATGCAAGTCCACTAATGGTCACAGTACGTCAGATAATTTTTTATGCATTTTTTCCAGACACAAAGTTGCAACCCACGGAAAGCAGCTTCAAGAACCACTTTTGGGTCCAACACCACCATTTTTTTTCTTTTTTTTAATTCTATCACTACATGAATCACACTTATCAGGTTGTAGAGCCTCTTTTTCAATACATGTTGACTGGGTGACTTGAGATTTTTCAAACTTTTTCCTTGACAGAAAAACGGTTGAGAAAAGCTGTTGTAGAGCAGATATACCTTTACATTCACACACACTTTTTTTTTTCTTTTACAAAAAAGGAAAAAGGTCAGAAAAAAACAAAACATAAAAATGCTATGCGTTAAAGATAGTGACTGCTAAATTAATGCAGAAGGTACAACAGGAGCTCAGTATACAATTAAGTTAAAAAAAAAAAAAAAAAAAAAAAGGTCCCCTAAACAAATCTTCATCTATTTATTATTTGGTAAGGTAGAGGCTGTTGTAAAATAGCTTATAAAAACACCAAAGTTCATCAGACTAATTTAATGGCATTCTTATCAAAGGACTGTCTTTTATGCAACAGTGAACTGATTACAGTTTGTTACTTTTCATCAGTAGGCTTCATCAGACTTGGCTTTAAAATGTGTGATCAAACCACTTTGTGTTTTTTGTTCTTTTGGACATGTTTTTATGATTGTCTACTTTAATGATTGTGTTTGAGGAGCTGTGTGAACACAGGGCCCTAATAACCTTCTCCAACAGAGCTGGATAATTACAAAGTTTTTGAATTCCAAGCTAAAGAAAAACATGACATTTTTCTCACTTCTTAAAAGTTGTAATGTGTTTTTGGAGCTCCGGTATGTGACAGTTGACTTTGACGTTTGGCATTATTTAGTGTTTGATGATCCTTTCATCCAACCAAAGTCAAGATACTGACTGGATAATGTCTCCAACCTGACAAATGTGGGTGTCTACAGAGGAAAGCACATCCACAAAGTTTCCCTCAGAAGACTTTGGTGATATTTTGAGGGTTTACTGTGACTTCCGTGACATGAAATGACTAGGAGAAACACTTTTCAGAACTTAACTTTAACTTGCTGTCTGTGAGGTAAGCCCGCTGATCAGAGAGACTCAAAAGCGGAGACGTAACAGTCTACAGTCATCGTGTTTCTTGATAGCTCGTTTTCACGCTTTGTATTTATTCTTTGCTCTTTTGTCTCTCCTGTCTGTGCTGTCCAAAAATGATTCCCTTTAATACTGCATCCCTTTGAGGTGCCACTCTTCCCTCTCACAAAGGCCAATGGTCGGATGTTGCGTTAGAGAGGGGAAAAAGCTGCCAGCGTATAAAATCTGACAGCCAGTTGGGAATATTACTCAAACCTCTGAGGCATGCACCTTTCAAATGAAACCAGTAAGAGTTGCTGAGAGAAAAAAGGGAAAGGTAGAAGGGTAAGCAAAAGAGGGGGAGAGTTTATGATGCGTTAAAATGATCCAAGAAACAGTATCCATTTATTCTCATGAAGTGACAAAACTCCTTGTTTCCTTATTTCCCCTCAACCTCAGACCAACCTCCTCCCTCTATACTGTCACATCTCAAATCTGATTTCTGTCCTTGTGGCATTCTCTTTCGCACACTTTATGAAAAGTAGAACATCTCAAACTGAACAAAAGCAGGGAAATAATTAATAATCTAACAACTTTCTCAAATTTAGATAGACGAATAATGAACGGAATTATTTGTTGGCCATTTTCTGCAATTAAGACAGGGCTGTTTTATTTTTTCTAATACTAGCAACTGCAACAAATTTTACTTATTTACTCCAAGCTAAATTTTTAAGGCAAGCCCATTGCTACAGATCCAGAGGCCTCATGTCTGAAGGCTATGCAGTGAGTTCACATACCCTCAGAGATGATTGATGAATAACTTTTCATTGCTTTTACCTTTCTGACATCACATTAGGGTGCTTGGTTGTTGTGCTAATTATTTTCCTAACCTCTTAAAACCCAATCCATCCTTTGTCATGATGGTTTTACAGGTTCAAGTAATCTTTATTTTAACTGAGGTGTATGTTAATGCTATGTTTTCATGTAGTCAGCCCATCTTACATCCACCAATATGTCCATCCAGGTCAATCTTGAGATCAAGATATTTTAAGAATCCTTCAAAGGTCTTCCCCAAACTTTGTAAAACATGCTTTCTCTGATATTGGAGGTGAAAGGTCATGGTCATTAAGCTTGTGAAAATGAAATCTTAAGGATGCTTTCAGATGACTCACTTGGAAGTAGCAACAGTTTTCTGTCTGATCGTGTGCCCGACCACAGCCTGACCAGCTTTCTTAGATTTCCAGCCTGTTTGATATGCCCACACTCACACAGTGAGAGAAGAGCCATGAGAAAAATACCAAACTTTGAGACATTTTATTCTTATTAAATTGTTGGAGAGCATCTGAAATAACAACGAAAACTGCAGGCATGCCTTTTAAATGTGCTTTCTCTGACTATAATAAAGGAAATAAACAACCATGAGATATGCCTACCTGTGGATCTCAAGCCGACACTGATGGCAATACTGTTTGTGAACCTATAAATCTGTTAATACTTCAAATAAATACAACTTCAATCTTAAATTTGTAAAGTTAAAAAATATCTTGATTTTTGCTATACGGTAATGTGCAGAACAATTTGACATGTTTAGGCCAAAAATTGAGGATGATGTAAGGCGCAGATGTGGCGAGTAAGCTGTCTGAGGATACCATTGGGCGGGAAAAAGGATTGACACAACCTTGGTCATGGTCTGGGTGTCCTTGAATGTTATTAATTTATTTAAGGTTTATTTGTTTGGGACAGATACAATAAACATAGGCAACTGAGAACAGGCATCCCATGCAAGTATCATAGTATCATAGTGTTTGTAGTGAATGCTAATTTGCAACACCCGTCCCTAGAAGGGCTTTTGTAAGAGTGAAAAGCTAAAACAGTTTATTAAAAAGGGAAACAGTGAAATGGGTACAATAGAGACAATAAAAACACATTAAACAGTGACAATGTTACAGAAAATCAAACATGAGAGCAGCTCTGGTGCTGAAATAACCAGGATTTGGTAGCTTTCCTAAAGGTGGTGGAGTCTGTGATACGTTTCAGTTGTTCAGGTAGTGCTCCAGAATTTCACTCCTTTCACAGAAAATGGAGCAAATGATGTTTTGCAGAACATTTGCTCAGACTCAAACATTCTTAAAACTCTAATAGATAATGAGATTATTCTATTTTTTTATTCCAGTATGGGTCAATAATTACCCTTCTGCATGCCAGATTTCAAAAAGTTTGTTTATGCATCCTTTGATCACAATACAGTGATGTTATCTTCCCCCTGTTAAAATGATACATTTTGTATTATTTTTTAGGATTTTTCATATTTAAGTATTTTTAAATAAAATGTGTTTAACATCATTTTTCACTTTAATTGGGGTAAACGTTCCTCTATCAGTGACTGTCCAACTACAACGTACATATTGTGCTTCTGGCACAGAAATTTGTCACACTTAGTGCAGGTATTTACATCCAAACGCATCACATTTATGCACAACTGATGAACATCTACTATCTACTGTCTGTCTACTACAATCATGATGGGAAAAATAGCTACAAAATGTCAATAGTCAAATGTTAGCCTAGTCCCTGCTGCTGTGGAACAATCAAAAGACAAGTGGTTATTATTCTACTAGGCTATATAATAACTTAATCACCTCTGTTCTGAGAAGGGAAGAGAAGAGAAGAAATTGAAAAATTTTTAATTTTATGTGTTCAGGGCTCAGATCGGTGCCCACTAGAACTGATGTGTAGCCTAATGCAGGAAATAAAAAATTGACTAAATTGACTAAACAAAAATGACTAAAAAATCTTCAAAATGGGAATGGTTGTGCTCATCTCTGACATGTTTCTGGGATAAAATGTGATTACTATGTATTTATTGCGCACTGTGCCCATAACTTTCTGTCAGTCTAACACGCTAAACTTTACTCTGAGCTCTGTGTTTTTGTTATGTTGTAGTCACAAAGCACATCTCTCACCTTGGCATTTCAAATTCGTTCAACCTCATTCTTGCCTTTTATGCCTTGGTTGGTTTCGTGTGAACGGGCGGAGATTGTAGATGGGAGCTGTTTGTGGTGTCTCCAGTGACGTGACAGGTACATTAGATTGGTTTGCTGCGACTACCTGTCTCGTAGGGTTTAACGCATAAGGCCCATGAAACAGTGAATGAATCTCTGCCTCCGTAAAGTGGTGTTGAACACGGTTGGTTGCATTATTTTGGCAAGTTCTTGCATTAATTTGGCCAGCTGATGAGATTGGCAGGGTATTAAGGACCTCTTCATTTCTTAGAATGGCAAGAATACAAGTTGTTGCGCTGCTTCGCTCACATCTGTGATTAATGTTACACTGCAAAACAGAAGGTGGCGTGAGTGACTCTGTGACGCCATGTTGCATTCAATATTCTCAGACTTGCATTGTATATTCTCCAACACCATTGTATATTCTCAGAATTACATTGTATATTCTCTAACATCATATATACATATATTTCTCAGCCATGTGATTAACTGGTAACCAGTCCAGGGTGAAAGCCCTGTGACACCTCAACCTGGTTCCAGACCCCCTATGAATGGTATAGATAAAGGTTGATGAATTAATATTTTACCAAATACCATATAAATGCAAGGATCTTGCATGTTTTTTGCCTCTCCTGTTCTTGAATTGGCACAAAAAATGACAGGCAGGACATACACAGAATTAAAATCCTAGTTCTGTGAATCAGAGCTGTTTATCTGACTTTCTGCAGTCAGAAGAGCCAGTCTTCTAGCCACTTTCTGTTTGTCTAGGGTTTTGTGACACTATCAGACTTAGAAATGAGCTCAGTCAATATTGTCTACTCATCTGGCCAGACCTCCATGAACATCCCAGTCTTCTTCTCTCCTCTTTTTTAGGTTGTCCAGGTGCTCCTTGGTGGTCTCCCTGGTCTGTTTCTCTCATTTACAAGGTGGAATCTGTATCTTTTCCTGGCAGCTGTAACAGGGGGTTGTACTGGTAATCCCCAAAGCAGACAGAAATACATCACACTATGTGCAATGATGATTTCCTCCTGTGCATCATAGATCAAAACATCTTTGTTGATTAAGAACCCTGAAGTCTGGCCAAGATGCAGGCCAGACTTTTGAAGAAACATGTAAAGGAAATGCATAAAGCCAGGTAGTAACTAAATGTTGTGAAATTGTGTGTGTGTGTGTGTGTGTGGGTGGGTGGGTGGGGGTGTTATAAGAATCATTTTTGGGATCTAACACTAACAAGGTGCATCTTCTAAAGTAGGGATTGTTGATTTTTCATCTAATGATAGCATCATGGCAGTTCTTCTATGATCCAAGTCCTCATCTCTGCTACTATTTATAGTTTATCTTGTTTTTAGAAAGACGAAAAAGCAATGAATGAATGTGGCCTTAATTTAATTGTCATGCACTGAGAGCATCATAATGCATATGACATCAACAAACATACAGGGCACCTCATTTGAAATAGATGTGACACTTCTGTCACAACAAAAAGAAAACCATTCAATGAAGAGACCACTCATCTCAATTATGCTCCTATGTGCTACTAATATGTTACTCAACCACGCGGCCCTTAGTTGCCACAGCACTGACATCAACAGACCCAGGCACCATAAATGCATGCTCCAGGTATTGACTTCACAGATGCTGCCCTACTGTTTAGACTGATGAGCAGCAACAGCCAGGACATCACTGGGGATGTAAAGCGGGAACCTCCCTTCATTGGTGGTTCATCTGATTAGTCCACATGACAACACCCCATGAGCTCTCCCTTCCCACCATACCAACATGAAGACCTCCTTTTTCTTACCTATAGTGATAATAAAAGTATTTACCCCTTGATGTTTTACCCCTTTTTTTTTTTTTTTTTTTTTTTTACAAAATATACAAATATTTTGACAAAAAAACAATTTAATGTCAAAGTGAAACAGATATCAAAAACATAATGTCAATTAAATGACAATATGTTATGTAAAATAAATGACAGCGTAAATATTCACCCCCTTCAAGTCACTATTTAGTAGATGCACTTTGGGCTGCAATCACAGCATTGAGCCTGTGTGGATAGGTTTCAACCAGGCTTGCACATGTGGAAACTGCAATTTTACGCCATTGTTTTTTTTGCAAAACTGCTCAAACTCTGTCAAGTTGCATATGGATTGGGCATTGACAGCCCTTTAAGTCTACCCACAAATTCCCCATTGGCTTGAGGTCTAGGTTTTTACTCGGCCACTCCAGAACATTCACCTTTGTTGTCTTCAAACCACATCTGTGTAGCTTTTTCTTTTGGGTCATTGTCTTGCTGGAAAATAAATATTTCCCCAAGCTGTAGTTCTCTAGCAGACTGAATGAGATTGTCCTGCAGAATTTTCCTATATTTTGCCTTATTCATTTTACTCTCTACCTTTACAAGCCTTTCAGGGCCAGCTGCTGAGAGGCATCCCCACAGCATGACATTGCTTCATAGTGAGAATGGTGTGTGTGTGTGGTGATATGCAGAATTTGGTGTCCCCAAAACAGTGTCTTGTCTTGCCTTGAAGAACCATTTTTGTCTTTGTGACAACAGACTCCCATATGCCTTTTAGCAAACTCTACTGGAGATTTCATGAGTTTTCTTCAACAGTGGTTTCTCTTTGCCACTCTCCCATCAAGCTTTGACTGGTGAAGAACCCAAGCAACAGTTGTATGCAGAGTCTCCATCTCACCTGCTGAAGCTTGAAACTCCTTCAGAGTAGTCATAGGTGACTTAGTTTCCTTCTTGCATGGTCACTCAGTTTGTGAGGGTGGCCTGACAGAAAATTGATTAAAGACCTTGTAAAGTGAAAAATAAATCTGTATTTAGGGTTGTTGTATGACACGTCACTGTGTTATGAACCACCAGTTCAAATGTCAGTCAAATAAAACATCTCCAAGTTTACGAAATTAAGCTTCAAAATCATGAAAAATGAGGCAGTAAAATCTGCTCCAGGATGGTGTGGGAGTGTCTGTTGAATTAATTAAAGCCACACCCTCTCAGAAGAAAAACAATCCTCTTAAATTGAAAAAATGCTACAATCTGAATGCAGGAAAGCCCTCCTGCCATTATCCTGCCCCTTGACCTTATGATCAGAGCGCAACTGCCTGGCTCTGTGCCAGAGAAGAGACAACCTTCGTTTTCTGGCTCAAATCTCTGTTATGATACTTTAATGGTCCACCAGCCACTGTGGCTGATAGATTTGGCAAATTTACCTCACAATGAACAAAAAAACAGCATTTAACTGACTGTTAACCAAAGGCAGTGACATCAGCTAACAACAGACTGCACTGAGATGAACTGCTCTGTGATTTT
The DNA here is from genome assembly GCF_018320785.1 of Cheilinus undulatus. Lineage (NCBI taxonomy): Eukaryota > Metazoa > Chordata > Actinopteri > Labriformes > Labridae > Cheilinus > Cheilinus undulatus. The sequence continues at coordinate 25,764,099 of NC_054874.1, read as the reverse complement.
ATATTGTAGCGTTAGAGGGGCGGGGTCATTCCCCACTGTGAGCTCATGACATCACTAGCCCAGATATTTGCCCAGCCTGGAACAAGATTAAATTTTTTTTAATAGTCTAAATCTAAAATTCAAGACGATCTCAGGTTTTTTTTTTTAAACATGTTTACAGCAACCACATTCCAACATATCTAGTGTGTTTGGATTTCACTTTGCAGGGTCTTTACAGATTGTAATTTTTGGTAACAAAGAAATCACAGTGTTCCTCCTGTATAAAAAAGCCCAGTATATCTGCACTCTCCTCTTTGTTTGGTCCAGTCTTGTCTGTCCAGTCTGGTACTGTCTGATTTTTTTGTCTTGTTTGTCTTGTTTACCTAGTTCCATGAAGAATGTCTCAAACAGTCCTGTCAAGTGAGACTTTTTGTTTATTTAATTCAGCAGTATGTCTATTTGTTTGTTTATTCCTTTAAGGGTTTTTTGTTTTTTTTTTTTCTGTATGTTTGTTTTCTTACAAGGTAACAGGTATGTACAGCCATGTCTGGCCCACTATTTGAGTTTTGTGTAAAATTATGTCAATTTTGGCTTTTTTCTTCAGATTTTTTTGTTTTGTTCCAATGCACATAAAGGATATAAACATGTGTATACCAAAAACATTTGTAATTGCAACAATTTCTGGGAGAAATTTTATATTTTCTGGAAAAATTTCAGGGGTGCCAATACTTTTGTCCATGACTGTATAATAATAATAATACAGTATTATTATGCTATGCCTGTTTTTAACTTGTGATATACAGGTAAGCTTTAATGTTCCAATAAATCGATTACACAGTTGAAAGCAGTCTTCCTTGACGTCCTGTTATGTATTTTGGTAGGTTTTGGTAGGAATTGCTTTCACAAGAATCTTGGGTCAAATTGCAGCATTACATATAACTTTAAATCTCAAAAATAATGGCAGCTTTGCAAAATGTGCAGTATCTCTGCCTGTGTGATTTCATATTTCCATCTGTGATATTCTGCACCTTTAATGTGAACATGCTAACAGGTGATCCACCATGTATGTGCCTAATATGTATGGTAACTGCACCTGTGTACTCGTGCCCCCTTCTATCCGTGCCATGACTCTCAGGGAGCACGCTTTCTTTTTCTCATGCTGTCTGTATATGTGTGTGCGTGCGTGTGTGAACCCAAATATGGCTTTGTGTGTGATATATCAGCGTGAGCCACCTGTTCTTGAAGCACTGCGGCGAGTGAGAGGTCTGGATCTGCCTGAATCCTGTAGAGTTGACACCTGTCAGCCTGTCAGCCCGTCTGCTTAACTATCCTGTCCTGCACTGGAAAGCAGCTTCCAGCTCTGATAACCCACAGACCATGTCTAACACTGACAGCTCCACTGCCTGATGCTGAGACATCAGGGGGAGACACAGACCACAGAAGAAACAGAAAAAAAAGTCACAAAGCTAAGAGATGCCTCATGTGATGAAATGTCCTGCTATGCTTAGATGAAAAACATTGTTTGAGATGCAGAAAAACAGATGTGTGTGGAAACTGTTCAGACATTTCCTCAGGTACAACAAGGGGCACTCCGCTGGGCAAACAGAAAAATAAGGCATCTTTCATCTTAGATTAATAACTCTTAGTCTGAAAGTCCACATGTGTATCTTTCTCTAAATATCTCTAAATATTTCTTTAGCTAAAATTGTTTAAAGGGTTTTGTAATATAAACATAAACTGATAATAATGTATCAATCACATACAAGGCAAAGAGAGCATTAAAACATTACTGATAATATATCAGTGGTGCTGACATATTTGCTGTTAGCAGGCTATTATTTAAATACAAGCTCCTATAAGGGGTTGAGATGATACATCATGAATGGTGTGACTTGTTTTCCTTGTCAAGTGGTGATGATCGCTTTTGTCATATTGTATAGAATCAACTTTATTTTGTAGAGAATATTGAATTAGTCCAAGCAAATTATTTTAGTATCCTACAATTCACATCTAGGTTTAATATGTAATTTGTCTGTTTTTAAACTATTTTTGTTAATCATGGCATGAAAACAGACACAAACCCCTTTTAAAAGCCCCTTTCCCACATGCACTACACTCCTGAAAATGTCTCAACCCTGGGGCAGGAAGTGGTATACTCACCCTTGTTGGGGTTTTGCTCAGCTTGTGATGTGTTACTTTGATCGTACCCCCCTTACCCTAACTCTAACTTTTAGGGTTCAGGTGCCCTGGTTGGGTTTTCCTGAGTTTGTGGTGTGTTAAACTAAAATGTACCCCCTCTGTAAATTTTAGATTTTTATTCACAACATTCTGCTGTTGTAAAAAATAGCCACTTACCGTGACCTCTGACAGCGAGCAGAAAGTACAGGTCATTCAGTACATCATTCTGGCTCCAGCTTGGGTAATGTATGTCACGTCCCAGCCCCAAATTTGAGGTCACCCCATTGTAGAGGTCTGCAACAGATGAGCCCAAAACACTCCACCCTAGAGGTCTGCAGCCACATCCGTTTGCAGTACTTACATTCTGTACACAAAAATATTCATATCACCAGGGCTTGACATTAAATTTTTTGCTCACCAGCTACAGTTGCTAGTGGTTCTGCAAACTTATTAGCCACTCAGTATTTCCACAAGCCACAACCTTGGTGTTTGGAAACTATGAGCTATGCGCCAAATTTGATACAAAGGGTATGATATGACACACATGCTCTACTTTCCCTCATCAATATGATCAATAGCAGCTCTCCTTTTAATAAAGCACCTCTCCCTGTGCACATGAAATAGCACAGTACTGAGATATAGGTCAGACTATTAGAGACAGTGATCTAAGAGTCAAAACTCTTAGATTTTTATTTTCTTAATGGATATCAAGTTTATGCTAAAATAAAAATACTGTTAACCGGCTGTTTATTAGAAAAAAAAACTACAACAGATTACAAGAACATCTCTAATTTTCACTCTGACAAATCTCCACCAGGGAATATTAAGTGTCTTCTCCTTCTCTTTCTCTAACTTCTCCTGTCCTCCGCTCTATACTGAATGGAGGGAATGTTTTCATATGTGTGTCTGATACAAAGTAAAATATCTCTTTAAATAAAAGATGGCTTACATTTGGTGCGTTAAGCTCACATTTGGAGAACATTAAACAATGGATGTATAATATAAGAAGAAGAAAAAATCACTGTTTAGATGAATTCTCTTGGACTCCTAAGTGATCAGTTGCAGACTTTTATCCTTCTGTCTCTGTTTCTCACTGCCTCAGTGAACTGATATAAAGTTTCAGAGTTTCTCTCATGTTTAATAACCTCTAATTATCGATTTGTGGCAAATTTATGATTAACCCTGAATATACAAATGTTTAAAAGTTTCAATAACATTTAAAGTATGTGCACCTTTGTGGAGGTTTATATCATTTAGATTGCCCTCAACAAACACAGAATACAGATGGAGTATTAATTAAACAATATTTAGACACACCGCCTGCAGGAGCAGCAGACACACAGCTGAAGCACACACACACACACACCCACACACACCCCCACACACACATAAATGTCGCTGACACGCTGATCCTCCATGGATAGAGAGGCGCTTTAAAGCAGAAGGAGAATGTTCAGGTCTGAGTTTATCCTGGCAAATTCTGAAACATTTCCCCTAAACAGATAGAAGCCTTCAGTCTAACCAACACATCAGTGCGAGTGTGTGTCCATATATGTCTGTAAGTGTCGCGTTTATGTGTATCATACAGCATCAAAGCCCTTGGTGCTGCATAAAAACACACGAATGGATGAAGACATCAGCCACTTTTCTGTTATTCTGGAGGGAAATTTGAGCTTTAAATGCCAAATGGCCGCTCTGTAACAAGCCTAAATCATAAGGGCTAACAGACAAGCACTTTCAGAGTGAAGCATAAGTTGTGACACTGATAAATTCAACCCACCATCATGGCCAGTTAGAGTCATGCTGCCACCTGCCACAGCCGAAATCCACCTGCATTTGGCCAGTTGGCAGGCGTAAATGTCAAGCCCTGCATGTCACACTGCATTACAAATTTGGGTACTTGGGTTAAAAATTTGTGAATAAATTCAAGATCCCTGGAGAGGGGTAGCCAGGGTCAAACTTCACACATATGTAGCCAGGGTCAAGCTAGACGGCATCTTCTTTGTTTGGGTTGTTTCCTTCCTGGTAATACACCAGGAGACTGCTGGAGGTCTTCGGGCCCATTGGGACATCCAACATGACCAGGGGATTACAGCATCCCCATACCCACCCGCTGGAACCTTGAGGCCATGCTTACTTGCTACATGCACATCTGACTCTGCTCTAATTACACCCTGGCAGGCTGTTGGCTTTCTTATGTCAAAGGAAGCCATAAAACAGCTTGAATTTCAGCGTCAAATAAAGGACTCAAGAGTACAAAGCACATACCACTAAGCAAAGGGAAATAAAAGTATTTCAACCTACCAAAGAACACATCAAACAGAGAAACAGAAACCATCTAAATCTCTGCCCTAGATTAAGGATTATCTTTAACACTTGGTCAATACAAACTTTTGACTGATTTAAAGTAGATGCTCTCAGATCTATAGGCTTAGTTGCCAATGTATGTGTTATTTGATGGTTAAAGACTTATTGCCCAATGCATGTTCCCAATGTTATCTTTAAATTTCCCTGTATCAGTAATCTTATAGATGTGTTGAGAATCTTAAAGGAGCACAGGGTGCACCAGCAATCACTACTAACTTTAATAAGACAAAGTAAGTTTGTCAGCATGAAAAAGAAAGTTTTATGTGCATATAGCTACCAATTTTCTTTTTGCCCCAAGACAATTGTTTTTCATATCAACCCAACAACAACTTAGTTGCTGAGAAAATTTTGAGAGCAAATTTGATGCAAATAGATTTTACTGACTCTGACAAGAGTGTACACAGATGTGCAGTAGCTGCACCATCTGTAGCTGAATTTGCCTCCAATAAGAAACTGAAGTAGAAGCGGGTTTCACCTGCTACAAACACAATCAGATACAGAAGGGAAGCTGTTTACTGTGTGCAAACAGAAGCAGTCATGATGCATTGTGGGTTATAACATAAAGTAGTAAGGCAAAGCAGAGTGAACAACAGTGCAATGTTTGTGTGACTGCAGCATAACAAAATGATGCTATTTGGCTTGTTAGTAGGTATCTGTATTTCTATTTTTTTTTTTTCATTCTAAAGAGCTTAGCACTTACGTTGTGTGGCTCAAGAATAAAGATGCTAGTTTTTGCTGTATGGTGCACTCCGTTCTTTAAACTGTGTTTCCTACCCTGTCCAAGATTCTTTCTAAGAAGTCATAAAACAAAAAACAACAACAACAAAAAAAACTTTGGAAAAGGTCATAAAATTGGACAAGAAGCAATGTCAGAAAGCCCAACAGTCCTAAAGTCAAGTGTAGGGAGAAAGTTTAAAAGGAGAAATCTCTGTAAGTGTTTGGCTCAAATCTGTGTCATGACAGCGTGAGTGATGTGCCTGTGGTGGCGTCATGCATCATCCACGGACAGCAAGATTTAAGTGATTTACTGTGTGCGTAGGTGGGATCAGAACCACACCTGCTCACAGATTAACTGCCATGACCACAAACACTCAAACACATCCACAGACACAACATCTCTATTTTTACCTATATGGGTGGCCTATCAGGCCATGATAGCACATGCACATGTCAAGGTAAAGATTTCTACACAGATATTTTTATGAACAACTACTGATGAACAACAGTTGACCATCAAAAGTAGCATCATTTCAGCTGATGATTCTCTGGATTTTATCTACATCTTTACTTTTTTGTTTGTTTGTTTTTCATCATCTAATCTTTTCTATCGTCTCTGTCTACTTCACTTTTTTGACCTATTTTTGAGTAGATGTAAAAATGTTATTAGGACCACTGGGAACAAAAGTAGCTCATTTACCATTCATGAACTTACTTGCTTGTTCTATTAAAATGAAAACCATTTAACATCCCAAGCCTTCATTCCAGTTGGCTTTCCTGATACTTTTTACTTTTACTTTAGTGGATCAGTAGACAAGCAGTTTGACGTTTACTTAAGGAAATTCTAACCAGTCTAACTGTACTTTTACTTGAGAGCAATAGTTCTGTATTTTCCCCACCTCTAATCATCACTGAGTGTTGGCTGGTTTGGCCACTCTTTAGGCTCTGTGGCATGGCTAAGCTGCACCATACTGACTAAAGGAACAAACATTACTTAGACCCAGACAACTTTATTTTCCCCAACAGGCAATTCAGTTTTTACAGTCTACCCAGACCTACATGTACTAACAAAAAACAGCAGACAGGAGTAGGTGGAAGTGGGAGAATGGAGTGCAAATGGTTGATTTGTGCCAGCCACTTCTACCCTGTTATGGGAGTTTTGTCTTGCAGGAGTGCTTGATAAAATGACACCCACTGGGCCAGTTCTAAGAGGATTGTAAACCTCTGCACTAATCATTTTCCAAGGTGAAAGAAGACTGTACTTTCAGATTTTGGGACATTATGCATTTATTCTGTGTGAACCGAGGGAATGATGAAAGCACTTAGACATCCCTGTAAACTATGCCCTTCAGTCTGGCTCACAGCCAAGGACTGGATATAGAGAATAAAAGTGGAATAAAAAATAATATTAAAAATACATTTGTGCTCTTAAATTATACTCACAACTAAAATATTATCAAGGAAAATAATGTAGTTATAAAACATCTAATTATTTCCTTCATACCCCTCTTTAAAGTTTTAAAGTAGGATATATTTTCCTTTTGGGTAATTTCATTACTATTTAAAATAAAGAAACATTTGTTGTAGTAACTTTTATTGAGGATTAACTCTACAGCTCTTCAATTAATTAAGAGTCTATCAGGTGAGAAAATGTTTCCCTGAGGTCCCACCTTTTAAGGTTAAGAAAGCCTGGGCTGAAGAGACAATGCATTTGATGCACCTAAGATGATAGAAGCCCTCGGATCACCGACATGATGACTTGCCCAATATCTGCTGGTCTGGCGCATCCGACTAAGTGTGTTGACCTATGCCGGACCTTACAAGAAAGTAAAAGAATACATTTCATCTTAAGGAAAACATGTCCTGCAAAACCAGGAAAAAAGCAGCCATGCTACTTTCATGATTATTCAACATGAAACAGTCCGCAAACAGTCTTCTCCGACTGACTCTGCCTCTCAGTGGAGAGAGTTTACTCATCTAACTGAAAAAAAGATGTGTCCAGAGGTATTCCAAGTGGTAATTATATAATAGTAAGAAGATGGAACTTTGGCTCAAACAGGAAGGAATGGATAACTGATAAGTAGTACTGAAATAGTACTGATAATAGTACTGAATTTAGGGAGGCAATCGTCCTCCGCTGTGTGTCGGCCTCCAGGCCTCCACGTCATCCATGTTGTCCATTAATCCCTGATAATTGGACACCTCGTTGGACATTAACCCTTACTTGACTCATGACAAACTCTACTAGGACTGTGGGGTATTTCGACACCATCCATTAGGGTTGAAACTATTGCCTGTCATACATGGATGTCCATTTAAGTCTCTCATCTCTGCTCTGTTGAATTATTATGTTTGGCACAGTGTCAGATATAAAATAAATAGAAAAAAAGCCCTTAATGACCAAAATGGCTCATGTCATACATTAGGCTATGAAGTATAATGAAAAGGTCAATCTTTTAAAAAAAGACTGATTGCTTTATGAAATGACTTATCAAAACCCCGAAATACTGCAGTAGACAGAGGAGAAAAACTGAAATGGCTGTTTAAACTGGATGTTTAAATTTCCTACTGTGGTTTTGTCTAAAAAAGTCTAGAAAAGAAGAAATTATATAGTCTGTTAATTGGTCTTTAGTTGGTCTTCATTCTCCTCTTTTGTCCCATGACTCGGAAAAGACCTGCTGTGCACTTAGATCCCAGATGGTTTGAATTCTTGGTGTAAAACCATGCAGGCTGGACAAATGTTTGACACAGCAACAACAAAAAAAATAAATAATAATGATAATAAACAAAGCATTATATTCAGCTGCATTAAAACCTTTGCATGCATTTAAAAACAAACATGTTATAAAAAGCAGATATGGATCGACTGTGGCCATGAAAAACATAAAGATGTGTTAAAATGCATGCTTAAAGAGCTCATCTGATCATAGGCAGATGCTTTAAACAGGGTATTTAAGATGTCTATGTGCAGATAAATGAGAGAACCTGAATGTATAGGTCTTTAAAAGCTTGCTGTGTATCATGGCCGTAAAGCAAGCTCTGCCAGAATGTCCGAAAAGAGCTAATTAACAGTGTCCCCATGGCTGTCACGGCAGGTTAAAGCAATTGCCCCTGGAGAATCAGAAAGTATTTAACCAACAATGTGACCCTGCTCTGGCGGCCATAAGGTTTTAAAATGGTAAGAGTTGTCACCTGTCAAGGAAAGGTGCACCTGCTACGCCAGCATCTGTCTCCCTGACGCGCGCATACAAAAAATGTCTCATTTTGGAGACAAATACAGATGCTATGTGCCCTCTGTGTCTGACCTCAAGCACCTGTCCTTTCTTGTCCACGGTGTTCAAGTCCACGGCCTCTAAAATGCCTCAACAGATGGGAGCTGATTCTCAAATTCACCTCCTGACACACCTCCTGTGTAGTCGTTTACCCTCCGGGCACCTTTGCCTACATTTGCATACATTTACGTCACATTATTATTTCTGACTTTCCACTCAACAACTTGCTCAAACTTTTTTTCTCTGTCTTTTATGATATAAACAAGGCAAAGTTTATTATAAGCTTTATTTCCATTAAAATGTACCTGTGGGGTGCACATGATCAAGTCGATGAGCTGTGCCTCATGTATGTGGGCAGCTTGGGTTCAAGTCCAACCTGTGGCTTCTTTCCCAGGGGTTATTCCCCACTGTCTCATCCCTGTTTCTGACTCTGACTTGCAGTTTTTAGAGGGACAGAGTTTGTTAGTTTTTGCAGATATTCAGGATTCACGCAGGATTCAGACAGTACTTTAATGCCCCTAGTTTCTGTGTTCATCTTTATCCATGCAAAACAACTTTGTGATAAATAAGTCAAAAAACTTTTGTGCCAGTCTCAACATGATTTCACCTCAAAAAAGAGAATTTATATCATGGTCTTTTCTTTTGAGGTTGTTTCCTGCTTGAAGAAAAACTTAAAAGCAAGGCTTTTATTTTGAGTTGATGCAATGAGGAGATGTAGGTGTGCTTTTATTCATAACATCGGAAAAAAAAAACCAAAACACTTCTTTATACTATTCAGCTTTTAACAAGAACAAAGAAAGCCAGACTCTTGTTAACTCTTCATGGATGTCTGCATCTATACCTCTGTCTTTTTGTGTCTGTCTGTATTTGTGGCAGTGCAGCAGAATTTCAAGAAAACTGCAGAATTCAACAAAAATTTTTTTTTTTTTTTTTTTTTTTTTTTTTTTTTAATTCATAGTGGTGGCAGCCTTCAGACCACTACAGACATGCTTTAGCACTTAGTCATCATCAATGTCATGGACAAAGAGTGAAGAAAAATTAAAGAGTAAATTATGCATTAGTATATTTTTTAACCAATATTGTTCCCAATGACAATTCAGCAGTGGCTTGTTATACAGTCCTGTGCATAAGTTCCAGCATGTAGGGTACTAAAGAGTCATTGTGGTGTGTAGCTTGGCAGCATTGGTCCAGCTTGATGGCATCTCCTTTGTCCAAGCCTTTTCACCCTTGGTAATACACCTGAGGCTGTTGGTGGTTTTTTTAGGCACTTGGGACATCCACAGCATCACCGGGTCTTTGTGGCAACCCTACTACGCACCCAGACTGAACCCAAGGCCTTGCTTACTAACTACATCCACCTCTGACTCTTCCCTAAAGTTGCGGCATTGTTATGTTTTCAACAGATTATTTTCCCATTCCTCCTTAGTGTGCAAGGACATCCATAGCACAACTAGGGTTGTGTCAATTCTCCCTCCTGCCCAGTGGTGCCCTCAGGCAATGTACTGTGCCTTACTTCAGCCTTAGTTTTTAGCCTAAACAGCCTAAAAGTTCTACACAGTACTGTATTTGACCAGTAGTTTACGGAGCAATTATTTAAAACTTTGCCATGCACTGTTACAGAAAACAATAAGCTTTCTATTAAAGTTTCACCTTGTAACTTGATAAACAAACCTTATTTGCATAGAGGAGGGGCAGGAGGTGGGTCATGCTGTTTTATTGTGACTCATAACTCAGGAGTCACTTTCAAAGTTGTCTGGCAGGAAAAATAATAAGATTAATCTAAACAGATTTAGGAACTGTAGGTTGTCTTCTGCAGATTTGCAGTCAAGGTTTGCAGGATGATATGGCAGACAGCTCTCCACCCAGATAATCTGGGTACAGATTAACAGATTATCTGCATGTTCCATACAAATGTGTCCGTACAAATAAGTCATATTCCAAGAAGCATTGTTACAATATAGAAATAATCTACAGAACACAAATGCCATTACTTTTTGTTCTCTGTTTTTATTTTGCTTGAAATGAAGATATTTGGAGGCTTTTTGAAGGGCTTGGATCTCGCTCTCGGGGCCTGACGCTCTTGAGGATATTGTTTAGAAAATAAAAATACATTTTTAAACTATTTCTGTCTTAGACCCTTATGTATGTTCAAAATACAAATTGAATACATTAAAAGTAAATGTAGACACAAACTTCATATTTGACACACACATATAATGACTACATCTTGAGGTCTAAGGCAGGTGCCTGCTGTAGCCTAATGGTTTAACCAACAAATCAAAGAAAACATACAGTTTTAATTTAAGTTCAACTGAGACAAAAAGGCCGGAAAGTAATACTTAACTATGAGCATCTTGCTGCCTTCTTATCCAACCCAAACTTCCTTGTTGTTATTCTGCCCATCCAGCCACTGTTCCCTCTCTCCTTCCCTCCTGTTTACAGTCACCCTTTGAGGAGAGCAGTGAAATGCCAGCTGTGTTTTATATGCTGGCACATGAGAGAAATCTTTGTGCGATCGTGTATGTGCATTTGTGTGCAAATCTGTTGTTGTAAACTGACACAATGTGCAATGAGAGGTAATCTCATTGAGGCTCACACACAGAGTGATATATTAAACTGCTATCCCACCATCAGTTGGGGTATCATTAGACCAGAACTGCTGCTGTGAATACATAATATCATGGCGCACAGGCCTGATTAACGTGTGTGTTTATGCGTGTGTAGTACAGGAGAGGATGTTGCTCCAAGGGCCTGTGATGATTGCTCTGACTGCTTGTTGCTCTGAATCCAAAGGTAATATTCTTTTCTTCCCTCTCGCTAGTGTGACCTTCATTTTCTTTCTTCCCTCTGTGACTTTTTTTTCACAAATCTCTCACATCTCCATTGTTGCTTTCCCCCACTTCAGAACTCTTATCCAATTTGTTCTGACTCATCTCTTTCCTGCTTCTCCTATATTTGTTGTTTACATCTTCCTTCTCCAATTTTCCTCAGACTAATCTTTATGCCCTCTGATTTTGTTTGGCTTGCTGTCTCTTCCAGTACCTCACTGTTTCATCTCAACTGCATTGCTATGGTTTGTTTTAAAGGATGACAGTGACGGAGAGCAACTCCATCTGGAAAGTATTCATTGTGTCAGGATAAACTTTTAAAATGTACCAACTGTGGTCAGCTGAATTGAAGTTAATATGTCATGGTAAATTGGGCAGGTTGTTACTGCCTGCAAAATGTTACAATGACTGAGTGACTGCACTGTTTCCTCAAAGTAATGTCAATTAAATAAAAATATGTAATATAAAATAAGTTACTGCATCAATATTTATTCACCCCTGTCAAAGCAGTATTTAGTAGATGCACCTTTGGCTTCAATCATAGCCCTAAGTCTGAGTGGAAAGGTCTCAGTCCAGCTTGCATACCTTGACACTACAATTTTACTGAGGTATGACTGACTCATCCACTCCAGATCATTCACCTTGTTGTCTTTAAACTATTTCTGTGTAGCTTTCGCTGTATGCTTCAGGTCATTGTCTTGCTGGAAAATACATTGTCTCCCAAGCTGTAGTTCTCTTGCAGACTGAATAAAATTGTCCTCCAGGACTTTCCTATATTTTGCCACATTCATTTTACACTCCACTTTTACAAGCCTTTCAGGGCCGCCTGCCAAGAAGCATCCCCACAGCATTATGCTGCTACCACCATGCGTCACAGTGGGGACGATGTGTTCGTGGTGATGTGCAGTGTTTGGTCTCCGCTAAACAAAGCATATTGTCTTGTAGCCAAAAAGCACCATTTCATTATCATTAGATCAAAGAACTTTCTATTATCTAAAAAGCACTTCGAGGGGTTTTCTGTAAGAGTCTTTGTGTCTTCCACATGTTCATGGTGCTGCTGCTGCTGTTGTCATGGTTACACCAGCACTTCAGACTGACGCTTGATTATGCTAGGCAGATCTTTTTTTTTTTTTCTTTTACTAAGATATATTTTGGGGGGCTTTTTATGGCTTTATTGATCGAGAAGGACAGTGGACAGAGCCAGAAACAGGGACGATAGAGTTGGGGAGAGACATGAGGGAAAGCAGCAACAGGCGCAAGCTCAACCCGGGCCATCAGCACACATGAGGTGCACCTTAAACCACCAGCTATGGGTTGCACCAGCTATGCACAAGTTCAAAGTACAACACAAGTTCTTACTAGCGACAGAGATTACGCTCTACTAACATTTAAGGTGTTGCGCCAGCAGAGATGGTTTCAATGTAGGCTTAAGTTAAAACTTGAATCTTATGCCTACTTCCTACTAGGTCTGAAGTCCTATGTAAAATTACTGCCGATCACTGTTAAATTGGTCATTGGTTGGTCAATCATTGGTTCAGATGCATAATCTCTTCTACATTTTTTGGTCAGATCTATGGCTATTTACACACCATGAACATCCGAGTTTATGATATCCACTAGAAAATGTAACTTGTGCTGAACGATGCCAGGATGATTTATAAGTTGGAGCTTCATAAGAATTGATAAAGGGATCAGACGTGAGCCACAATGTGTTACCCTGTATTTAAAATGTGCTATATAAATAAAGTTTGACTTGACTCGTGTCTGTTCCAGCTGATTGAGTCATGACTCTGGGAAGAAAGGGCACAGTTTTTCACTCAAATTCGCCTCACACAATAACCCCCTTAGGAGACTTGTGGCTCTCTCTGATCCTCCATAAAAGAAAAGTCATCATGGCACAGCAGCAGAGATGTGCCAATCCATGGAGTGAATATAATGTTCTCTGTATAATTAATGTGCGTCAAGACACTGAGTGCAAGGATTTGCTTTGCCAACGGCAAACATTGACATCTCATGTTTGCACACAATGCACAAGACATTTTTTCTCACATTAAATGATGCTGGTTTAAATAAATCACTGTGGTCTTAGTGCAGGCTCTGAGTGCTGTCGGGAAGAGCAACCCTTATTTAAACTGCTGTCAGAACTAAGCATAAGTAACCAGCATCATACAAAGAAAGAATTATATAAAGTGATAAACAAGGAACCACATAAAACATAAAAAATAACATTACATTTAAATGTGGAGACTATAAATTAGCATCTGTTGGTCATGGAGCTCCACTTAAATAAAATAGAATAGAAAGTTGCCCTGAATTATTTACATTGTATGAGTGTCTGTCAGAATAGAGGTATAAATCCTTGTACAGAGGTTCTCAAACTTTTCAGCCAAATCCAGTAAAATAATAGTACCATTGATTTGGGACAGTCACTGTACCCAAGGGTGGTCGAAGAATAAAATGCTCTGCACAACCACACAGACACATTGCCAGACCTGCTTAACACTGACATAAGAACAACATCAAAGAGCCTTGTATATCATGAGAGTCTCAGAAATGAAGAGCTGGGCAGTGCCAGGCCCTGACATGATGCACACCTACTGACTGAAACAGTTAACCAAACTTCATGAAAGCCTGGCAGAACAGATAAACCAACTGCTGTTTACTGAGACCAACCCAGAGAGGTTAACCCAAGGCCAGACAGTCTTGACATGACGGACCCTAAGAACAGTTCTGTCCAACTGCCAGCCTATAGCCTGCCTCAGCACAACATGGAAGCTCCTATCAGGCATCACAGCAGCAAAAATGAGCAGGCATGTGGCTCCATACATGCCCAGGGCACAGAAAACAACTGGCAATACAACTAGAGGAGCCAATTAGCAGCTCCTGGTTGACAGGGCAATCACTTGAGACTGTAAGACCAGGAGCACCAACCAGTGCACTAACAAGAAAGTCTACGACTCAATGCTGTGCATACTGGAATGCTGTATTATATGACATTCAGAGTCTTCATCAGGAACTCAGGGACTGTGGTGAACAACTCTTGAGGCTATCTCGAAGCCAATTGAACAAGAAGGAGGTTGCTCTGCCCCCCCCCCCCATACAAAATAAATGAGACTATACAAAATAAACAAGGAAACACAACACAAGAAACATGAAGAGAAACAAAATCAATATGGAAATACTTCATTTAACCTACAGACATGACATCCCTGTCATCCCATGTAGTTTTAATTCTGTGAAAGTGCCTTTACATTGCCTTTTTCAAGGCTCCAGAACCCTGGAGTGAATGGGCATCACAGTAAAATGTTGTAGCTGGGGGGAACAGAGCAGCACTCTGCATTTGCATGTCTGAGTGTGTGTGCATGTTCTTGCAGTTTACTTGCCTGTACTCTGACAGGCCAGATGGACTGTTTCACACATATCTGAAACATATGTTTCAAATCCAACTGGGTAACAGCCCATAGTCAGTGTTTGGGGAAAGGCTATGCAAAAAATTCTCAGAGGGTGATTGGATGAACATTCTGTCTGTCGCATTCATTACAGAGCACAGAAAACATATGATGTAGCAGGCATGCACAGTCCCAGGGAATAATCTATATGACATAAGTGCAAAAGGCAAGCTGTAATTATTATTTTTTTAATGTCAGTGGAGCTAGTTGGTGTATCTAACTTCTGCTAAATCAGGTTGGGAGAAAGAGCAAAAACATCTTTCCACCAAGAAATGTTGGCACTTCTTTTAACATCACTTCTGTCGACTTCTTTCTCAGCCTCCCCCCAACTCTCTGTGTTACAGTAGAACCAGAATGTTTTTTTCAGCCATCAATGGAGGTCAGGCAATGTCATGGAAAATGACATCACACCATCAGAATAATCAGCAGTGACCAAGAGCATCTCACACTTCCTGTGTCCTCTAGGACTTGAAAAAAAAATTAAGTATCTTTTGTCAAAAATATGGTCCTAAAATCCTAACTAACCACTCTACCCACTAAGCTAAACCAAGCCCATGTTGTCTGCATTAAATAAAACTACCACTGGCTACATCATAGCTAATCAATAATTTAGTTGCCACCATTTACTGGCCTGCAGAAAAAAACTTGTAACTACCACCTTGTTTTCCTAAAAAGTCCACCTGTTTTCAGACAGGGCACAAACATTTTCGGGTTGGAGCTTTGTATGATGGCTCTGCTGATAACAGACATGGAATCTGGCCAGTCCATCAGCTTTGCAAGGTTAGCATCACTGTAAATCCAATATGAAATTGCCCCCTGTGACACCAGTATTAGGCCCTTGAAGATTTAATGTAAATACACAAACATCTATTGACAGCAAGGACATTTGCTTGAAGCAACTGCAAGGTTTCTGATAAACCTATTGATAAGATTGACAGAAAGAAATAACCTAAACTTTCTCATGTTAACAAGCCATTTAGACATATTACTTCTACTTTTACAACTTCCCAAACCTCGATAAAATCACTAGCGTTGGTAAGCTCGTCCTTATTTTCAACCAGCCTTCCAGATGGTAAAATAATTCAGTGGGTGACTGTGTTATACCCAGGACTCACACACATTTAACCCACAGCATAGCAGAGCTGGCCTCCCTCTATTGTAGCATTTTTATGTTTGTAACAGCAGATGCTGCAACGTCTGCACTCCTTTAACAGTTTTTTTTTTCCTGGTTTTTGACACCTTGCCAGGCTCAAATACATTTTTCACTTGCACAGTGTTTTAGAAACAATATTGATTTCACTGGAGGGTAAACATCTCGTCATTTAATCCTCAACTTGAGACTTGTTTGGTACCTTCTTCAGAAATATTGCAGTTGAAATAAGAGTTTACAAGTCAGCTTAAAAGTCATATCCCCATATTCTCATTTCTTCTCTTACTTTCCAAAGTTAATGGCAGGGTTTGTTAGTAAAGATTTCAGTTGGTTAAAGATGCTGACTGTGGTTGGATGATGTGAATTGTGTGTGGAAAGGCCATTGAGGGTACAGAGCAGAGTGTATCTGTTAAAGATGTCAGAGAGGCAACAAAGGGCAAGTGCATGGAAGAATTTGTAGGGGAGAAGTAGGATATTATACTTGATGCAAACTCACCTGGGAGCCAGTGAAGGTGGATGTGGGTAGGAGTGATGCCCCTTGGGACCAAGTGCAGACAAGAACCCCAGCCGCAGAGTTTTGGACATACTGGAGCCCATCCAAGGCTCTTCTGGATCCCCCAGACAGGACTCCACTGCAGAAGTCCAGGTTGGAAGTGATGAATACGTGGATCAGGGGTTTGGTCTCAAAGTCTTTAAGAGATTGTCTGAGTCTGGAAATATTTTTGAGATGGAAAAAAGGCAATTAGGCCACTGTTTTGATGTGGGACTGGAAGGACAAGGTGCCCAAATTTTGGACCTTGGGGTAAGGGATGATGGAGTTACTGTCCACATGGAGCAGGAGATCTCCAACCTCACTGAGCCTTGCCTTGGGGGCCACAACCTTGAGATCTGTTTTGTTGGTGTGCAGTTTGATTTGGTTGCTTACTGTACTTGACATCCATACTTTGATTTTATGCAGACAGTAGACCAGCGAGTGGTTTGAATGGGGGGGCTGAATGGGTGGCTTGGTAGGTAAATAGTGTCGACAGCATCAGAGTGGAAACTGAGACCAAGTCTGTAGATGATCTGACCAACTGGAAGCAGCCCAAGGACAGAGCCTTGGGGAACGCCCTGGTTTACTGGGTCAACAACAGCATACGCCACAACCCCCCCCCAACCCTAACCCTTAAGAATGGAGTCATACCTTAAAACGACCACAGGGACAGAAAAATAAACCTGTGCTGAGGTGCCAAAAAAACTGACATTTTTTTCATAACTTAATTTTTTTTCTACATTGATAACAACATGAAAGATGTAAACATCTGGAAAAACTCACATATTTGATGGGGTTTCGATGGAGATGAGGTCAGGGCTCTGTGCCGGTCACTCAAGGACAGTGGAGATAAGGGGCCTAGCTCAAAATCTGAAAAACAGCCCTATACCATTATCCCTCCTCCACCAAACTTCACAGTTGGCAAGATGCAATCAGGCAGGAAATGTTTTCCCAGTATCGCCAAACCCTGACTTGCGCATCTGACTGCCAAAAAGAGAAGCGTGATTTGTCACTTCACAGAACATGTTTCCACTGCTCCACAGTCCAGTGTCAGTGATGTGAGGCTTGCATGCAGCTGCTCAGCCATGGAAACCCATTCCATGAAGCTACCCCTGCACACTTTTGATGCTTACATTAATACCAGTAGAAGTACAGAACTCTTCAGCTATGGAATCAGCAGAGCGTTTGCAACTTTTACGCCCCATGTGCCTTTGCAGTCATTGACTGTGCTCTGTGATGTTACATGGTCTTTTACTTCATGGCTGGGTTGCTGCTTTTCCTAAACATTTCCACTTTTTCATTTTATCACTTATAGTTGACTTTGGAATTTCCAGCAGGGATGAAACTTCATGAAGCGTCTTATTACAAAGTTGGCATCCATCACAGTACCACGCTTGAAGTCAGTGACCTTCAGAATGACCCATTTTGTATTGTAAATATTATGCAAATAAAGACTGCATGGCTAGGTGATTGATTTTTTACACCTGTGGCAACAGGTCTGATTGAAACACCTGAATTCATTAATTAACAGGAGAGACCAAATATTTTTAGTTCAGTTTATGTCATGCATCACATATACTCTTCTATTTTGCCCTCTTTTCAAACTCATATTTACATGCTTAAGAAAATCAAGCTACACTTATGGCTTAGTTAGGCAATTTTGTCTGGACTGCTGTCACATGTTTCACAGCTACTGTAATCAATTTAATGACTGGAGCATGTCTCACTCTGCTTTATTGAGGTGTGTTAGCCTGACTTTGAGAAAAAGCCCACTTTTAGTCATACTAACAATAATCTGACTTTTTCTAACTGGCTGTAAAAATTGCTGTGCACTTTGGCAACCTAAAGGTCTGGATTCATCTGAACATTTTAAACTGGCTTCATCATTTAGCAGCAGGGGTGTTGTACAATTTTTGACCCTATTAAAAGGCATTCAGAATGGACACTGCAAGACTCTGCAAGGGCAAGAACTCTGTCCCCTCCTCCCATCACTCTGATACACCTGCTTAATTGCTGCATGCAAACTGAGGTGCAAACCCTGCCCTGCCATGGCTTTATTCCCTTTTTTTGGACCACTGCTGTGAAAAATGTTCTTGCATTGATCACTGCTGAAGAGGTCTATTGCACATCACTAAATAAAAGTCATTTCAGTTCATGTCAGTTTGACCTCTGACTTCAAGAGTTTTTTTCTTTCCCAACTTCATGCTTGAGCCTCCACACTGCAAACGCCTGCATCCTTGTATTTACCACAAATGCTGACAGCATTGATGTTCTTTTTGAGCCTTTATGAAAACATTTTTACTTACTCTTCAATGCACTCTGAAGTAATTTACCACACTTACAGTATGTTCCTAATTTTCCAGCCATTCAAAGTGATGAAACATGACACTCCACATCCACCCTTTTACTTTCAAATTAGTAATGTTCATAATTATCATTACAGTCACACATTGTGGTCACATTCCCACCCCCTAAGGACATGCCTTACAAGCAGCTCCAAGTTCAGTCAGCTTCAATTTGGGTTTTCTTTTTTTTTTTTTTTAAGTAATTTTTCAAAATAAGGGTAATATGGACCTGCTTTAATTTTGAAAGAAAATAAGGATTTTGGGTTAGATCGAAGACAATGACATTACTTAACCCTGTTAAAAGGAACTTATTATGGGTTGAAAGGGAAATAAGGAAACATTAAAAAGTGAAATGTTAGATAACACAGAAGACTTGTGACTTGTCCACTGAGCTGGTTGTTGTCTTTTAGATAGAGTAAAATGAGACATTAAGGATCAGCAGTGTACATATTTTACATCAATGTGGCTTCAGGGAGACATTGCAGTGACTTAAATTGTACTGAATGGTACAAAAAAAAAGCATAAATGAATTGCAATTAAAAAAATTATTACTATTATCATAATAAGAAGAATGCGCAAATGATGGACCTTAATTTATCAGAATTAATGCACTTGTGCTGAAAGCACTAATTGTGCTGCATTTACATTTAACTCCTAAAATTAAAGTTATGCAGAACTCTGTCTTAAGATAGAGCATCAGGAATCTTGTAATGTCTTAAATATAGGCTAGTCATCGGTGGTCAGCCTATCCTGTGCTCCTGATAAAACCTTGCCCTGTTTTGCTACTTTGCTAAGGCTACATGCTGTAGCTGGTGTCCGTCTTACAACACTTAATGAACATCAATTCTCCCTGACCTTAAACTTCTGTACAACTATTATTTTTCCCATAATCCTCTTCAAACACAGCAAAGGCTTTTGTCTTTGTTGTTACCATATTTTAAAACAGCTGATAGGATAAATGTTTCTATTTACTCTTCTTGGATAATATAGCGCATGGTGTTAATTGCACCCTGTACACTATTTACCCAGAGGATACTTTGGGAATGTTCACAATTTCACTTTAGCTCCCTAGTAGGTCACTCTGGATGCCAAATGCCTGAATGGAAACAGCAATTTTTTTCATTGCTGACTCTGCTGAAGCACATGCATTTATAAGTCTTGGCCTCCAAATCCCCCCGTTTATCCTTTGTGCCTTTCTCTGCTATCTCTGTGCTCTCTGCTCTCTTAAATGGAAATTAAAACTCAAATATTGTTTCTTTTACAGAAAACAATAATGACTTTTAAGCATGACGTGACAACAGAACAGCCTGCTGTTGTTACAGCTTGTCACAGAGCATTGTGGGATACAAAATGGTGGCTAGTATTAGCTGCTAGCAGAATGATGATAAAAACATTGATAGAAATACATTAATTGACAGAGTTATTGGGGTGGATTCAGTCTTTACAGACCCTAGAAAGTCACCAAAGCTCCAGGCTTACTAGAAAGCTTCTGTAAAGGCTATGAAGTCATGAATAGCTTCATTAGAACAGCACAATAGCAGAGGGTAAATGGGAAGTGGCTACAATCTATGATCCAAAACAGATATATTAAAAGATATTTGTCTGTCTTTGAGATAGCCGACTGAAAAGTTGTACCTTCCAATCACCTTATCAAACAATGTTATGAATGTTTGCCGAGGTCTAACATACTAAAACTTTTATCAAAAACACCCCATTCCCCAAAAATGTCATCCCTTGCATTGATAATTTTGCAAGCACAAGGCCTACAGTGTTTACATTGCACCCAACTCTTAGGTTAATGATCTGTTTCACATTTTATAGATAATTTGGATGGGCAAAAATTTGAATACTCTTTTCTTTTTATAAACCTCGTCTTTATTGTCCACACAGTAGACTGCAAACTGCAATTGTTGGAGGTTATTGATATGCAGTAGAGTATGCTGACATTTACTCAGTGCCCTCGCTATCAGAGCTTCTGTTTGGCCTTTTACACCAGCAGTTATGTAAAGCAAGAAGTGATTTCCACCAGAAAACATGCTTGGTCATGCCCAGCAAGATAACCTCACATTCAGCCCACGCCAGCAGACCTCACTTCATCTGTATTCACCGCGGCATCATTCCCTTTCAAATTTTATGAAATTGTAGCACAGACTTTAAAGTACTCCCTGCTCCTTTCACTGCTGCAATGATGGCGTAGCTCCCTGCAATCCATAGCCAGAGATTTCAGCAAGCATCTGACTGCCTGTCATGTGGTCTAATACATCCCAAACACACACAACAATTTGCTCAATAGCATGGTACGGAAAAAAGGTCATCTCAGCTTCAATTTTAGCACAGAGTGGTTGGGAAAGTAGCTGCTGGCAGTCATGTCAATATGTATTCAATGTCAAAACCCTTGCAGACCATAGAATTGATACTGATAAAGTGAAGTGGGAGCTCAGGTTTAGAGATGGGTCATGAATATGTGATTATTACACTGGAGCTGTGCATATCATCTTTTTATCAGGATCTTCACACTATGGTTGCCAGAAGGAAAAACATAGTGACAAGAATTTAATGTACAACCCAGCTGGCTTATTCCACTTTTGGAACAAGAAGACTACAGCACACATAGTGAGGAGCAACACTTAAAGACCCTGTAAAGTAAAAATAAATTTGTATCTAGGTTTGTCGTATGATAGATCATTGTGTTATGAACCCCCAGGATAATTTCAGTCACATAAAGCATCTCCAAGTTTATAAAATTAAGCTTGAAATCATGAAAAATGAGGCAGTAAAATCTGCTCCAGGATGGTGTGGGCGTGTCTGTTGAATGAGCTGAAACCACGCCCACTCAGGACATGGGTAGTCTGCAGCATTAACCCCCTCACTCATGGTGTCATACTTGGAAAAATACGTTCCCCTAAAAACATGAACCAATAGACAAAACATGCATAACTATAACTTTGCAATGAAACATGAACATTATAGAACGGTACAAGAGTGCAAGACTGAATTCCTTTGCACAAAATTAATCAGTAGTCCCTGCTCCAGGTGACTGCTTCCTTCCACAATATTGTAGTGTTAGAGGGGCAGGGTCATTCTCTACTGTGGGCTCATGACATCGTGAGCCCACATATTGGCCCCGCCCACATGAAACCAAGCCAGGAAAGAGATGAAATGGCCTAAATCCAGAATTCAGTTTCATGTAGATCTCAGTTTTCACATGTTTACAGCAACCATATTCCAACATTTCTAGAGTGTTAAGACAAACACTTTGGATTTCACTTTACAGGGACTTTAAAGAAAGCAGCTTCCACAGGGAGAATGCATAGTGATGCAAATCCCCCCAGAAATCACATCTGGTTTAAGGTAATTGCACTTCAAAAATGCCCCTTTTATGGCATTAACAGGAAGTCTTGTATGTTGATTCACCCCCTTTTAATGGCGTACATCATGTGTTGGACTAAGATAATATTTTTTTGTAACACACTGCAGCAAAGTAAACTGGCATGGATTTCAATAGTTTAACTTTTCCTAGTGTACTTTAAGTCCTTTTAACCCACATGAAATTAACCTCTAGGAAGTAGGCTCAGTTGTTAATAGTGCACACAAGACCCCCCCAGGATTTTGTTTTTTCTTTTTTATACACAGGAAAATTCATCTCTCATCAGGCATCCTTGTCCTTCTACAAAATCACCCACACATGCAACTGCTTTATGCAACACACCATGCAATCAAAAAACTCAGTCATTTTTTATATCGGAAGGCCAAGCCAGTTCTTTAGGTCTCACCATGTCAGGCCAGACCCAGCCAAATAAAATCAGATAACTGAGCAATCGAGCAAACGGCTTTTTTTTTTTTTTTTTTTTTTTTTTTGCATGGCCACTTCAATAAATCTCTATGCTCTATGGCTACATTCACAGTTGAGCTAAAGGTGGCCCAAATCAGATTTTTTTTTTTAACTTTTTGCTCACATGTGAATTATGACTTGTGATTATTTTTTTTCTGACATCATAAACAGTGTCCTATCAACGCAGAGATCATGGTCAGATCATGTAACCATTTTACGAGCTTGGGGTCACCCTTGTGAAAGAGATCTTGATCTCAATTGGTCTTTATCTGGTTAAATAAAAGTTAAATACATAAATAGACTAAAATAAACCCAGCTGTCAGTTCAGCCATCCAGGTCTGAAACCTATTAACATGGTAGTCCGCATACAGGCCATATTAAAAATATAATGTGGACAGCCAAACAATCAAACATAAATAAATAAATAAGCAAGTAAAAAAATAAATAATCAGATATGAGGAAAAAAATCGTAATTGAGCATTTAAGCCTGCTGTGTGAACTGGCCCATGTATACAGTTGGACTTCTGACTCTGGACTTGATTTTTCTTTTTCTTTAAATCCTCCAATCCTTTTTACTGTATGTGATTTTTAATGTCATAACTTTTAAATCCTAAGAAAGAAAAAAAATAATGTGGACTAATGCACAGGGGTGGAAAGAAACTTATTATATGCTTAAATTACTGTGATTGATTTTTTAATGTGTACTTTTACTTCTTTAAACATTTTGAAATCAGTAATTTGACTTTACTTAAGGACATTTTTGGGGAACCTCTGTACTTCATTTCAGTGTAAAAGACATCAAAGAAGACTCAATCCAAGGAGGTTTTAGCTTTCCGTCAAGGATATGAATCTGGCCAGTAGTTTGGCCATGGTGTTGAGTGGCACATAATGTTGATGAGCCCACATTAAAAAAAACTAAATTAAAAAACTTTCACTTTATTATAAAGGTTTTGCTTTGCCTGACCTCAACCTGCTTGGAGATTCATATTGACATGTTGTTTTTGCCAAAAAGGAAAGACCAGATTTTACCGTATAACTCATCAGTAGCTAGTAAGTAAGCTTGTATGAAATACTTGTTGGTTTTACATGAGTGGATTTATTTGCAAGTAGTTTTACTTCTACTTAAGTAAATTTTAATCAAAGTAACTGGACTTTTACTTGAGTACAATAATCATGTCAGAGAAGCAGACTGATCAAGAAAATCTAATGTTTGTTGATTTACAGAGTGATTTGCTCAAAAATTGCACCAAAAATGATAAACACCATCAATAGTAACACTGAAATTACTAAACACTGAAGTGTTCCAGACTGAGAGACCGATAAATTGGTGTCACCATCCATCAAAGAAAGAATAGCCTCTGCATCCACTGCCAGATTTAGGCTCTGTGTTGGCCAGGTGTCTGAGGGAGAGATAAACACACTGGACCATGCTAAGGACCACCTACACACTCAGAGCACACACATTGTGCCACGTGTGCACTTGTACAAACAGCACACAGTCTGGAGATACAACAGCCAGAAGCCTTTCCCAACTGGGCCCACTGATTTTATCAGTCATGTCTGAAGTGTTTTAACCCTTGTGCCCTCCTCAAATTTACTACCTTCTTTACATCTTCGAGGCAAAAATGTAGATGTACAGAAAAATTGAATTTAAATTAAATCACCATTCATCAATATTTTTTTCACCTTTTTTTTTTTTAATAAATCTCTTTAACAACTTCAGACGTGCTCAAAACTACACTGATGGTCTACATTGATGAGAAGTGCAACTTTCCCCTCCAACTAAGTCTTTAAACGCATGCTTCAAAATCTTCTCTCATTTTTTGTGCATTTCCGTGGCAACGGAATGCCACTTACAGGCTTGGTATATATTTCACAACGTTTTCAGTTGTTTTCTGTGCTTACATGAACATCCCCTGAAACAAACCCATGTTTATGGAAAACCTTTCTAAAATGAAACTGAAATTGTTTTCGTCCCTGTGTGGACAAGGCCTAAGGATCCTGCTCATTCTTACAGTGAGGGGACAGCTTAGAAGGAGCAAGTCTGGTCTCCATCCCATGTCTCATCTCCATTTACCGTTAGGGAAGCAGCCAGGTGCATATACTCCCCAACAACTGTTTTTGTTTTGAGTACAGCAAAGGCAGGAGGCCATGTTTTTACACACTCACCTCTTCAAAGACACATGAAACACATCCTTTAAAAGATTAATTTTATGGAAAATAATTCACTTTTTCTGTTTTTTCTAGTAAAATTTGAAATATCTCAAATAATCAAACTGGCATTTAAAGGGTTAAAATCTTGAACATAATTGAATGTTTGGTTGTTTTGAGCAGGTGGGAAGTTGTTAAAGAGATTTATTTAAAAAAAAAAATAGAAAAAAATATTGATGTATAGTGATTTAATGGCAGTGTTTTGTACATGTACATTCAAAATTCACAAAAAATTCATTGAGAGAGTATAAATGACATGTAAGAGTAAAACATGTCGGATTTCAAAAGTTTAACTAGAAAGAAAAGTTCCTGTAAACATTCATGCCACAGGCTGTAAAACTGACAAAATTATCACAAATTAAAAAAAAAAAAAAAAAAGTTGCAAAAAATGGCCAAAAAATGCCCGAGGAGGGCACAAGGGTTAAGGGGAGGAGAGATAAAGACTGTTAGGCAGGCACATAGCTACCATAAAAAGTAGAAATACTGTATCATTCTTGTTTGGCATCTCAGACTGATAATATGGCCGATAGCTTAAGGGTGCAAAATGCTTTTGCCCTAAACTCTCAGTGATACAGTAGTACTGTCACATTTATCCCTTTGCTTAAGGATAAAAGGCATTCAAATTATATTTTTTCATCTCTTTATGGGGGTCAAAAGCACCTCTTGTTAATTTCAAATGGAGTGTGTACGCTACATTCACATGGCAGTGTCATGGCATCACCTCTACAACCCCAAATACTATTACAAGTGACTATTACTACTACAATAATCAGTTACAGGGCCTGAAATTTACATTTTGAACGTGGGGGCTGCTCTGCTGTAAAGTTGGAAGAGTATCTGGTCTTCAAAGTTATCTTCACTGCCAATTCAGTGCCAGAGACCTGAAGCTCCTGCATTGTAATAAACTGCAATGAATATAGTTTTTAGTCAAAATTTTGTATACCTATGGCTTTTTTTTAACAGTTAGTCAGCTGTTTGTTCCTGGACCTCCTGTTATGCAATCATTTAAAGCATTTAATAATGACTGCTCTCCTTTCTCTTGGTCTCTGGATCTGAGAGGAAGGTTACTGACCTTATCCTATAGCCCTTAATTAAGTGTGAAGCAGTGCTTTTGGCGTGCCAGGCAAAAGTCAGTCAGGATATCAGGCAACAGAATTTTTTTCTGTTTCTTTAAATTTCAATCTGATGTTTGATCTAAGGAGAAAATGCCAACTCCCATTTTGGTGATGATGCAGGTGGTGGTCCATCCACAAGCCTCTGGATCAGTTTTTATTCTAAATTTGAGAAGGTGAGTCAGCGGCTTTACATTCCTTTCTGAACTGGTTGCTGGTCTAGGAAATGAAATCATCTCCTGTTACAGCCATTTTTACTCAGTTTATTCAGGTGAAAATTCAGCAGATGGAAAGAAACACGTGGCATGGCACTAAATAAAAAAAATACAAACTAGCATTACTAAACAATGCTTAACACTAGAACCACCATGAGGTAAATTTTACCCAGTGCTGCCTGTATTTCTTTGACTTTTCATTTCATTCTATTCTATTCATTTCATTTTATGTCTCTTACTGGGAGAAATTATTTTTATCCATAAAAATTGGCCTCTATTCATAAAGCATTTAGTTTATGGACAAGGACAGGAACAGAGAGGGGCAAACAGAGATAAAACGAACTCTCAGAGAGAGCTGATGGAGCGCTGCGCTTTTTGGCACTTGCAAACAATGATCAGGAAAATAATTCCACCTACAGCTTAAAAAACAAAGGATGTAGTCTGTAAATATCGCCCTGATGTTACTCTTACCAATATTGTCCCGTTAAATCAGTCAAGACTGTCAGCTGCCAATGTTTTTGGAATGTTGTCGCTGACGTGGATGTGAGACTTTTCTTTGGTGCTTCATTCAGTGAGAAAACTTGGTTTAGAACAGTGAAAAACTCTATTTGTAAAGGGCAGTGCTTAAGTGAACGCAATATTATAATTTCTTAACCTGAACGCAGCTTCTGTCATTCCGTGTTTCACGTGGATGGTCAGACTTTAGAAGGAATCGGACGCGCATGTCGTGGGTGCAGGTGGGAGGGAGAGATGAAACACATGCACCAGCAGGTGTTAATGACCAGGAAATCAGGGGGAATGGGCAGGTAGGGTGTTAGCTGTCCGACGCAGGACTCTATCTCTACATCCTGTACATTCAGCGCTGTGAGAATGAGGAAAAAGAAAACTTTTGTTTCTCTAAATGTCTTGTTGGGCTCCCAGTGTGCGTATGCCGGGGGCGTGCATAGAGAGAGAGAGACAGAGAGCGGCGAGGTAAGGCTGGATGGTTTTACGAACGAGGGGCGCAGAGGTTAGAGGAGTGCAGGAGTTGATGATCTGTTACATTGATGGACTTATTAAAAATGTTCAGGGCTCGTGATGGCGCTGGAGTGGCACTGGATCATTTACACGATTTTATCATTTGCACATTTTAACACGATAATGACATTTTATTTTTAAATACCATGATTATCGTCAATACTGGGATACTGCAACAGCCCTAATATATATCATCAAAATGTAGGGTGTTAAGGTAATTTTAGCTTGTAATCCACCAACTAAATCGTTTTTTAAAAGAAATTCATGATGAAGGTTAGGTTGCGTTCAACAGGGCTGCCTAGCAGTTAGCTAATGTTACATAGCCAAACTTCATTTGTTGATTCTTAATTTTATTTCTACCTTACTGTCAAAAATACACAATGGAACGTTCAATTTGGGACTTTATAGTCGACTTAACAACCACTCCTTTTAGTCGGCATAAAACCTGGTCACGGTTAACATTTAGCTAGTTAAGTTAAAGTCAATACCACAGTCTGTTAACGCCACCATTTTACTGTAGCTGCACTGCAGGGTTTGGTTTGGGAAGGGAGAGACAGATTTAAGTTGCCTATCAGGAGGCTGAACTCATACTGTGGACTACTTAACATTTTAATGGACATTTGTCTTATATAATTATGACCAAACTAGGACCTTTGGGAGTAGGATTGTTGACTGTTGTGTTTTAATATGACACAGACAGGTATAACACTCTGGGCTCTAATTTCGTGGCGTGGCGCAGGGTGGCGGAGCATGGCACACCCCGCGCAGCGGTAATTTCATCCGGCGCACCACCGTGTGCAGCCAATTTGGCAATTTGGTAGACCAGGCTGCGCCGAGATGGGTGTGGTTAATGTCACCATCAATGGTTAATGTAACCGTCTGAACCAGCATATACATTTGTATCTATATAAATTGTCCCATCACATCTGATGTCAGATCAAAGATGTTTGTCACACGTAATTGAAACTCAACCTGATGGCAGCTGGGGGTGATAAAAACTAACGAGTTCACATCTCTCAGCCAACCACAAACAGCCACGGCATCCGATAGGGAGCATATATTCGGCTTCTCTCATCTCATGAAATTCAAAAGAAAAGAAAAGAGAGACGCTTGCTGAATAAATGTAAGTCAGTTGGTGTCTTAAGGATTTACCTGTGATTGCCCATATTTCTCTGTTTTAATCTTTATTCTTAACGTGATCTAAAAAGATGGAGTACATAATTGCAAGGAGGATGAGGAGAAGATACCGGGAGAGAATATATCACCAAAGGTTCTCCTATTTGGCAATGACAGAGCAGGAATGCAGGTGGATCACAAGCATGATGCCTGGATTAGCCTGCTGCTGTGTTTAATGTAATTGTCACTTCATTTTGTACTCCTTTTCATGACACAGGAACAGATTACATCTGTCCCGCGAGGTGGTCCACACTGTGACGCGCATCATGGCCTCTGATGCGCAGCCTGGTGGCCACTGTGTGCCTTCTTTGCTCTGACAGCTTTTTTTTGGCCCTTCTCCTTACATCATTGAACCGTTTTTTTTACATTAGGCAGCGGTTCTCAGAATATCTGGGCAAACTTGATTGACAATATTAGTAACTTCCTCCCAGGCAGTTTTTGCATCATCAGCCCGTGGAGGTCTGTTAGCATTACCATATATTCTGGTACTGCGAGCTTGGACCTCCCAGACCAACACATCAGTTTCCTCCTGTGAGAAGTTTTGCTGCCTGGAGCTGCTGCTGTCTTCGTCCATGGTGGTGGCGAGGTGAAATTGCCACTGCGCCTTGCGCATTTAAAGGTAAGGAGAGGCGTTCATTTGATTGGTGAAGATTACACTCGGCTGTGTTAAACCCACTCATGCCTTCTCTTCTCCCTCTTTGCCACTTGCGCCCGTGGGAGGGACAGAGGCGTGGATGCACTGCGCTGCACCGCACTGCGCCATGCACAAAAATTGCAAAATGCCCTGGTCTACAAAAATAGAGCCCTCTATGTTAACTGGATGAATGCACTTTCAATGTTGTTTTTTTTTTTTTTTTTTTAACTGCTTTTCTTCTGGGTAGGTTTTGTTTTCTGTTCGTTATTTTTTCCCCGGTGCTGGCGTGTATTTGGGGGTTTCTGTCAGCGGGTTGGCATCCCTTCTAGTGTTTTCCCATTTACCTTTATCCGCCATAATTTAAATTCTCTTGCCGTAGTCTGGTTTGCCACACCTATTTTGTCTTTTCATAAAGCTGAGACCATCTTCACGCACACGAGCTTCTTCGTGGTGCACACGCAGCGAATAAACAGCTCTGGGTGAATGGTGCAAGAAGACTGTGTACTGTATGTGAGCTACTAACACTCACACAAGTTGAAGGAAACTCTGAAGCCTTTAAGGATAGACACAGGCTTTTCTCTGCATGCCTCTCTTTTTAATGTCTATGCAGGATCAGTATACATGTTGCGCTGTAGTACATGTGCGCACTCCCACTGTCTCTCTGACTCTCGCACATGGGCTGGATAGCTCCGTTCATGTGCAGTTTAACACTAGAACCGCCACGGGGTATATTTTACCCGGTCCTGGTTTTAAAATGTGTGTAATTATGTATCAATAAAATATTAAAGCCTGTATTTCTTTGACTTTTCCTGAAAGTGTGTTGTGTAGGCCCTGGTATTGTTAAAACTATTTACATACTCTGTATTCTATAAATTACACTTTATACCTAATACCGCCACCGGGTAAAGTTTATCCGATGCTGACACTCTAAATGTTTCCCGGTGTGAATTTCGCGCGAACATAGAACAGTAGACGTTGCTATGGCAACGCCTCCTGTCATCTGCGGTGCTACGTAATCTTATATCACTGACGTCTAAAAATGGCTAAAAGAGGACAAAGAAAGCGATTTATGAATGTATATCAGACATTGGAAATGCTGAACGCACTTAGTGATGAAGACTGGGATGGTGAAGTCGCAGGACTGAGTGATCACTCCTGGGAAGACTCTGGATCTGAGGGATCATCATCGGACAGTGATCCAGAGCCTCCTCGAAAAGGAGTCTCATAGAGACGGCCCAGCCACGGTACCCACAGCTGGTAAGAACAATGAATCATTTTTCAGTTCCCCCCAATATCCCCATACTTATTCTTATATGTATTTTGATAGCTTATGGGTGTAAAATACACCGCTGTCTATTCCTCACTCACTGTGCGGTATCTAGCCCTTGCTATCTTTGTTAATATCGTGATAAAAGACTGATGGTGACAATCTGTAGCCATAGATGACTAAATAAATATATATATGTATGGAGAGAGAGTAGGCTGCTCCACAAGGCTAATCGCCCGGATAAACACGAATAGACACCCAGCATCAGAATTGTGCCCAAACACACAGCAGCCTTTTTTCCTCCGGTCTTTTTGTTGTTTGGGGATTTGGAATGTTATGAAAAAAAGCACAGGCTATAATCATTTATGACATACACTTAAAAATTAACAGGCTAAACGTCTAAAATAGTCTTTTCCTCTTTCCTAGTGTGCGCCACGGAGCCGTCACAAACCGAGGCTGGGAAAGACGGAACGGTCTGGACGCACATAACCTCTGGCAAGGGCTCTGGCTGACAACAGGTCCAGAATATACTGATGGAGGTCGCCGGCCCCACACCACACGCACGTCGCAATATCTGTGACAAACTTTCGACTTTTACATGCCAAATTGATGGGGTTATGTTGGAGCACATCCGTGAGTGCACCATCACCGAAGCCCGCAGGTCAGGTGAAGAGAATGCCACATGGGACATCTCACCAGCGGAACCGAAAGCGTTCATTGTACACTGCAAGAACAGATGTGTCAAAAAACAACACACATGGTTGTGTTAACAGCATTTTGACACATGTTGTGTAGATAATGTGTAATTTTTGTGTATTATGCCTCTGGATAGACTGGCACCTGATTGACACAGTACATGTGTCATTTCCTGAGGGAGGGCAGCTTTTTGTTGTTGTAAAAAAAAAACATATATTTTACATGATAGCACACAAAAGGCTCTACAATAAATCAATTTATTAATAAAAATGAATATATATGCTTCTGAAAATAAATTAAATCTAAAAACATTAACGGCTGCTTTTTCGTCGACCAATCACGTCACGGCATTTGACTTTTTGAACCACTGGATCCTCGCGCTCTTTTCACTCTTGCCTGGCCGGAGAGCAGAGAGTAGAAGGGATGCCGTCTGACCTGGAGCCACCTGTAAGTAAAGTTTTTCATTTAATGACGTTATCATTTATGACCGTTAGCTTTCTAATGTGTGTGAAAATAAGATGGAAATCTGTAAAGTCGCTAAGCTACGCTTATAGTGGTTCTAACCTACTCCGTGTTAGTGGCTATCTTTGGTGACTGGGCTAGCTTGATTTTTGAAGCGGGAAATAAGTACATTCAGAGCCAGGATAATAAATGACTTTGGTTGGATAAGGTTAATCCATATCTACATAGTTTCCATTGTTAGAACAAAGTTGTCTGTGTTTGGTAAAGCTAACAGAAGGTAGTTGCTATAACTTTAGCCATGCTAGCTACAATATACGCCAGGGCAAAGGCCACAAAAAGTAAATATTGCTAAATATTAAATATTGCTAAATAGAGAAATGTGTGGGTGTTATTTGGTTACTTCACTTAAAATAGCCGTAGAAGAAGGTCTAAGCAGAACTAAAACGGGACCGCTGATGCTTTTAATCTGAAAACGGAGACCAAAGAAAGTCAGAGCAGCTGAATGACAACCACAGGCAGCTAAAGCCCTGTTAGATTTAGGTGTCAAACATCTACAGGTGCAAAATGCTTAATTTAAATGTTTTTAAGTATAAAGCCCATCAAATCTAGGCACTTTGCTGCTCTTAGTCTGACAGCGTTACTTTTATTTGGCGATACATCGCAAGATTTAGAGCCATAGCCATAAATAACTCTGGCTAAATATAGCTACGTATTTTCCGCCACAAGATTAACGGGGTATGTGTTAAGGAACGTTATTGCTAAAGGTACATAGTTACAGTCATAGTAATGTAGCAGGCTGAAAACTTCAATTTAACATATTGACTGAAAACAAGACACCCCTCTGTTTTTTTGTTATAAATTCAGAAGGACTCCAGCTTATTTTAGGATTTGTACAGTGTTAAACTTTTCGTCCAGGAGATGGCATTATTGTACCACTGTGGATAGCTTAGAGAGACTGGGTAACAAGATCTGCACATGCGCAGCTCAGTCATTAAACAAACTGCCATGAGAAAGACGTTCAGTCTCGTCCTCTGTCGTTCCACAGGTAATATAAAGGTTTCTTTCATGCTCTTGCTGGTTATATATGGCATAAACGTACTGTAAAAGTCCTTTGTGATTTTTAAACAGGAGCTACAGTTTTGTACGGTTTTGTAAACATACGTTTCTAGCTTTTAGTCAAGACGTGTAGCAGCGTGCTAAGTTTCCTTTGAGTTTCAGTGAGAATAGACGTTCAGTAAGTGCAAGTAAAGCAGGGAACACATAAATATAATGGGGCTGTTTTACTCCCGAATTTCCCCCTTCCCGACCAAGTACGGCAAACGCCCGATTATCTTAGGTCTTATAATATTATCCTATAAGATTACCCTGTGGTATGAGGTGTGTTAAGAGTGAATTTGTCCCGATAATTGGCCCCGAAAACGGTCGGGGCCGACAATCGTAAATGTTAAACTTGTTCATAATTTACGACCAAAAATCCTCGTGTGTGGGGCAAGCCGACGACTCCCAAGTCCTGACTCTGTGAATTGTGATGTGGAACGGAATATAGCCAATCAAGGAGCGAGTTGACTGGCAACGACCATAGACATTATATGCATCTAAACCTATATGTCTCTGACAACAACTCACCTCTAGCTCGCCCAGTAGACTATAAACTCCGTGTTCGCGCTGTCTCCAGGATTTCCACAGTCTTCTCTTTTTTTTTTCTTAGTTCGTGACTTTTCCGTTAAAAATAGTCCCAAGAACACCATCATTCCGTGTTCTTGTTTGTCCTCCTCCATGTTGCGTGCTGTGTTTTCCGGTTGTTGCTATGGATTGTTACTATGTTTCCTCTTCGTCATTTTTGTTAGATCACGTGTGATCACACGAGATTTCTGGCTTGCAGGACGAGATTCTAGATTGGTGGGACAGAATCATGGTGTGTGTGGTTTGCTATGTTGACATTATCAGAGCACATCACACACAGTACGATCAAAAATTTTTAATGCTTGATTTTTTATCTTCATGTGTGGGGTCCCTAACAGATAAAAATCTCTTAAGATTCAAAAAATCCTTATGAGTACCCCACTTAATTGGAGTGAACGTAAAGCAGATGTTCTTTAAACAAAAAGGAATGTTTATTTTCTCAATTGCTTGGACTAGTAGCCAGTAGCAGAGAGTAAGTAATGTTTAATGCAGGTATTTATCATTCAATGTTTCATTCGTTGTTTACCGCTCGGTAATGGCGCCATTTTGTTAAATCTGTGACTTTTTGTACAGCAGTAGGATTAGCTGAGCTCCAAGCATACACTGTATGTGTTTAATGTATTTTATTACAGTGAACATCTTAGAACATTTTAGATGTATGCAATTTATTGAAATTTTGCATCTGTTTCACTTTACATGAACATGCCATTGTTTAGTTATTGCCCTTTGGATTTTCAGCGAATTAGTAAGTTTCATGCTGATATTAAATTCACTTAAAGATCAGTCAATAAACAAGCTGCAATGAAAAAGGCGTTAACTCTCGTTCTCTATCATTCCACAGACTGTAATTTAACTACACAGTGTACTGCACCTGTGTAGTGTTGCTGCCTCGACAGATTCCCCTAGGTCCAGCCAGTAACAGTAACATCAACGTTAGCCATTATTAATGCTGACAAAGTCATGGATAAGTTTCAGGAATTCACTGTCAAGTAAATTTTAAATAGTGCCATATATTAACGTCACTATATTATCACTTTAATTTGAATGTAAAGCGTAACTTTACAATATTCCTGTGAGCAAGCATTAATTTGAAAAAGAACGACTTCATAGATCCAAAGCAGAACTACTGGTGCTTTTATTATAAAAAAACTAGGCTCCCAGTGGACCGGAAGTGTCGATGTAGTTGCTGACAACCCGAGGTTGGCCAACAGGGTAGCAGCTTAGCGGTCATCCTAAAGTTAAACCATAGTAGTAAGCGGTGACTTTAAACGTAATGATCCTCCATTCAGTCTCCTCTTAACCTGATAATCTGAGTGTTATGTGACGACACCATGAAGGCAGTAAAAATGAAGCTAAAAAGAGATGTGAGACAAACATGGAGGCTCAGGGTGATGTCTGGTTTAACTTTACTTTAGCTAGTAATTCGTTGTTTGACATCTTTAAAATATGACCAGGCAAAACAATAAAATAGCAAACTGATAAAGGAAATGAAACCATGAATCTTTGAAAAGATCTTCACCTGTCACCAAGCTGAAACTGTAAGTGAATGTGTCATATCTTTTCTCAATGTATTTTAATGAACTGTGTGAAGCACTTTGAATTGCCTTGTTGCTGAAATGTGCTATACAAATAAACTTGCCTTGCCTTCTCAAGTATAACCTGTATGCATGTTGTGTGGTACATTTAAATATGCTTGTAAAGGCATTATTATTGTATTGATGGTGACAGTGATGGTGAGTCATGTGATTGTGCTCTTTGATGGCACATCTTCACACAGGAAGGCAAGGTGTTATAATATTGGGTGAGGTTCTGTAGTTTTTGCTTAGCTTTGGATTGAAATTTATTTGCACTATACAGTGGGTGTAAAATAGCATTTTCTAATCTCTTCTCTTTTTTCTAGGATGCTGAACCTGAAAGCCTTGTCAAAGTTCTTGCTACTGTCTTTAAAAATGGAAAGGAGTGCTCAAGGAAGATTTATAGTGTTCACAGTACTGAACATCTCATAAATCAAACAGAGCAACTAGGTTTTACATTTGACCGTGTTCTGAAATACCACACAGATTTCCAAGAATTCATTGATGTTGAGAAAAACATAGAAGTCAAGAACTTTGACAAATTTCAGGTCTTCTTGTCGAGCACAGATGTATTACCCCAACCAACTGCAGGAGAGGCCTGCCAAATCCAGGTATTTTGTTTTTGTACTATATACTAGTATGTATATATGCATTGTTAATGTGGGCGAATTCTAGGGCTTTATTAGGGCTGGGCAATACTAGATAACATCCATATTAGTATACAGTATATTGTCCGATGTACCAGACAGCAATAAATATATAAATAAACACAGTTTTCTATCATGTTGACAATTATTTCCCTATACCTCCATCAATGTAGCATGTACCAGTGCCAGATGAACTGGCAGGCTTGCAGTCACTACTTCAAAGCAAAGCACCAGAAATACTTGAAGAACACAAGAAAACAGGAACACTTAAAATGGAGTCAAGAAGGCTCCTTGTCAAAGTATGCATCAGTCATCTGGTAGAGAAGCATGGCTTGTAAGTATGAAAACTAAAAAAGACCACCTTGGCTTTTAATGAATGGTCCTTGCTCTGGTGAATCTTTGTCCTGAAAGATGTTTTGATGAATGTAAAATGGGAAAATGTTAGGCCTGATTGGAGTTCAATGTCTGGATTTTGCTCTTCTCTACCTCCACCCAGTTACCCACCAAGTGCTGAAAAAGTTGTTCTTGCAAAGAATATCATCGCCACTTTCCCATCCTTGAGGGTTCAGATCGAAGGAAAAGGAGATGGTTTTGTAAGTACTATGTAATGTGTAAATCATTTGCCGACTGTGTAGGATTTAAAAAATAAAATTAGCAGCTCAAGTTTAACTTGTATTTTATAAAGAATGCATTTTCAACATTTACACGATAAGGAGAGTATTTTTGAGATCATTGTTTTTTTGTTTTTTTTGTTTTTTAGGAGCATTTTTATGATCCATCATCACATTGTGGATTCTTGGAAATGAGACTGCGTAACATCCGCCGGAAGCTAGAGGCAGGTCAGCGCCGTTACACGAAGCGTAAGATAAGCTGCAATACTGAATCAGGGTTAGAACAGGACCAGGGGGACAGCAGTGTGACCAGTGAGTGGATCACCCTCATGAAACGGCTCAGGCCCTCTGCAGAGAACACTCCGTCAATCAAATCAGCAATGGAGAAGACGTACGCCATGCGTAGATCATGGATATCAAAGGAGTCTCCCACAGTGGCTGAAATCTTCAACGAATACCCACGCTTCTTGGATATGCCAAGTCTGGTAGGTCTCTCACAATGAACAATTAACATGTTTTTATATTGTTAGTAACACTGTTAATTTATAGTATATCCTAAAAATGTCTCCTCTTTTTGTAAGATGGATCTCGAGTTTGGCAAAATGACAGATGGAAAGACAGATCTGTTCATCAGAAGATGGGAAGCCAGCATCATACCAAAGCTGAAAGCAGTTGCTGCCATGGAAAAAAGTGATGTTGCAGCTCTTACAGCGGGAATGGAAGATCAGACAGATGGTATGCGCGTTTATATATATATATCTTGTCTTTCGATGTACATGTTTCTTATGTATAATTAACGATAACAATGTTAACCAAACAGTTTTTGATATGAAGGGCCATTAGTGGTGAGTCATGGGCTAAATACAATTATAAAATATTTTAAAGGGTAAGTAAAGAATGTAGGAACCCTGGTCTTATTTTGTAGTTACCAATGGTGTTGATCAGTAGAGTTATTTCAGTGGGGCCACTTGCCTGTGTTGTCTTTGGTTGCAGCAAGGAATAGGTTTCAGTATTTCAGGGCTTGTACAGAGTAGAAGGTAGCTCCATTGCTTTTACATCAGTTATTGGCAATCTAGGCAGAGGTGTGGGTAGGTAGTGCGAAGAGCGAGCATAGCTTATGATTAATTAAAAAAAAAGACTCTACCGATCAAAACCAGTTTGTAAGTCAGAAATGAGGTTAAAGGATAACTTCTGGATTTCTGGACCTGGGCTGTATTTAGGAACCATAATCAGGATGATTGGCACTGTATTCTGTAACTTTAGGCGGCCAGTGTGAGGGCACACTGTTTACTTCCAAAGTATGTCAATCAAAGTTCTTATTCTGCTACTAACAGGCTCAGATTGTAACGACAACATTATAGAAACCATTCCTACCTTTTTATTTGCATGGCAGCGCCTTATTCCTCCATATTAACAACTTTATTTCAAAGGCTGTCCTGTTCAGTGCCTGCTTGTATTTGATCATACAAAAACACAGAGTTGCTACATTTTCACACAAACAATTAACAATCTGAGCCTGTTAGTAGCAGAATAAGAACTTTGATTGACATACTTTGGAAGCAAACAGTGTGCTCTCACACTGGCCGTTCTAACTTAGTTTCGGTTTCAGGCAAAACCAAAGTTACAGAACACAGCGCGATCGTCCT
Source organism: Cheilinus undulatus (assembly GCF_018320785.1). NCBI lineage: Eukaryota > Metazoa > Chordata > Actinopteri > Labriformes > Labridae > Cheilinus > Cheilinus undulatus. Next base: position 25,726,499 of record NC_054874.1, on the reverse strand, counting down.
GATTGTGGTTCCTATCAACCTATTGCACGACTGGATAACCCTAAATACAGCCCAGGTTCAGAAATCTCAAAGTTATCCTTTAAGGCTCCTACATTCAGAGCTTTACCCTTTAAACTTATTTCCAACTCAATTTTTAAATATTAACTCATTGAGTGCCAGCCCTTTTATAAAATGGAAAGTGGCTTGTGCCAGTGTTTCTGGCCATTTTGAGTCATATTTCAAGACCCACAGAATATTTTGTACTATGACTTTGAAAACACCAAATAGCTCAAATGAAAGAAGAAACTCTATTTCATCATGGAAAAAAACGTTTGTTTGTAGCTTGTTCCATTCTTGATTTACCTTAAGTTGGCTAGAGGCTAGTTTCACCAAAAAGACCACTTTTTTCTAGAAAGCTGAGAAAAATGCATTTTTGTGAAAGAGAGTCTGTCAAGAAAAACAACGATTTGAATGTTATAATTTTGCCCTCAATGACATAAAAGACATCTGAAAATTCTATTACAAATGTAATTTTATTGTAAAATAAATAACATTGCTTCCACTCACTGTCATTCCATTCAAACTCTGGAACTGGACAGCCTCCACGGGACCTCCCTATACGCCCAAGTTCTCTCCTGCTTGCCGCTGTATACATCCAGCTGGCGAGAGGCTGCCTTATTTCTCCGACAAACGGGGGAGACCTTGCGGCATTCTTTAGCTTGTTGGCCGCAAAGGCAGATCAATGAAAGCGCCGATCAGCGCCGTTAGGTTCAGTGTCGGTTTCAGTGAGTAAGCGATATTTCGGGCTAAAGTTTAAAGTTTCTTCCAGAGTCTATTTTATAAGTTTTAGCTTAGATTTCCTCCACAATGATTCCTCTGCTCTTTGACCCCAGGGTCTCCACCTCTGATGTTTTGATCTACCGTCACTTTCGAAAGTAGTGTTCCGACTACGTATCCCAGAAGCCCCAAAATTACTCACAGGGAATGTGAGAGCACCCCCTTGTGCCAGCCGCCGAAAAAACACTTTGACGTATATATACATCAATGGCACTCAAGCGTTGGTTTTGAAATGACGAATATATATGTCAATGGCACTCATTGAGTTAATATTCAAAGTGAATATCCATTCAGGGCGAAAAGAATGTTTTGACTCCAAGGGTCTGCTTTTTTTGAGCTGCTTTTAACCCTACATTTGAAAACTTTGATTGTACCTCCTAACTGTTTTCACTTTTCAGATGGAAAGTGCTACACAATGCTGGTTGTTCTCACACATCTTCTTCCACCACTGCCTGGGAGTCGCTGCAGTGTGAAATCGGCAATATCATTCCTACTTGATTTTGCACCGGTAAGTTTTCCAAGGACTGTTAATTGTAACTATGTTGTACACATTTTATGTAATAATGCATTTCATGCCAATTTAGACATATATCCTGAAATCTATAAGAAATGTATATTTTTTTCTTTCCCTAAGCCTGGAACCAGCATTGCATCCCTCTTCAGCAACCCAGAGATGGCATCAAAGACCCAGCCACTGCTGATCTGCATGGGCAATCTGAAGAGCATAACACGACAGTACATCATCATTGCAAGAAATGACAAGGTGACCGTTCCGGTAGATGGTGGCCTGACATGCGCCCTGGACAAGCTATTCAAGCTGTACTGGGTTTGCAACTTAGCCTATCCACCACAGCTCAGCTCTGTGTTCACCTTCTTTGAATACATCTATGATGTGACCATCTCAACCAACAGGAGAGCCAAGGTACTGGAGCTTATTTCAAAACTTCAGGCTTCACAGTAAATCCCAAAATAATGTACACGTGTCCAACGTGCAGACAATTAATATCAACAGAAGTAAAGAAATTAATTTGGCATTTACGTGAAATACATGCCTTATCAGATGGACAGGACTTGACTATTATCTGCAGCCAAGATGGTTGCCCGAGGACATACTGTAACTTCAATTCATTTTCCAAACATCTTCATAGAGACCACCAGTCCACAACAACATTCATGGACAATGTCTCATTTCAAACTAATGACCACAGTTCGTCAGATACTTCTGAACCTGGGACATCTAATGCTGAGGGAACACCTGACTTCTGTTTCACTTAAACTGCCGTTCCAAGTGACTGTGTTGCCTCCTTTGTGGCGCAAATGTACTCATCCTCAAATACAACTTTAATGGATGTTACAAAAAGTGTTACCTGCGTACAAGAGGTGTTAGAGAGGACTGTAGAAAGTCTGAAACATTCAACAACTGAATTGCTTAATAGCCTGCAGGTGCCACTAGACAATGAATCTGTCCAGTCATTGATGAGTGAATTTGAAAATGCCAAACATATGTTTAAAGATGTAGACACACCCTTCAAAATGAACAAATACTTTTCTGAGAAATTTGGTCTTGTGAAGCCAAAAGAAATATTTCTTGGTCACAGGGCAGACACTGCAAGGAAACAGGGACAAGTGAAACAAGTGCTGGCGGCAGACACATGCCATTATATATCAATAATTGAGACTGTTAAATTTTTGTTCAGTAATGACCAGATGCAAAATGTTTACCTTCAGAGTAAGAGGCAAACTGAAGGGAAAATGCACAACTACTGTGATGGCTCTCAGTTTTCATCTCACCCATTATTCGGAACATGTCCTCAAGCCCTCCAAATACAGTTGTATTTTGATGACTTAGAAACAACTAACCCTTTGGGGTCCAAAACAAAAATTCATAAAATGGGTGCCATTTATTTTGCCTTGAAGAATCTGCCACCTGAACTTAATTCATCACTCTCAAATATTCACTTATGTCTTCTGTTTAATTCTATGGACAGAGAGGTATATGGGTTTAGTAAGATTCTGGAACCACTGATAGAGGACATTAGACTCCTTGAAAGTTCAGGTGTACAGGTGGAGATACAAGGACAAAATCATCAAATGTATGGAACGATATGTGTCTTGACTGCAGATAATTTAGGTATCCATTCCTTATGTGGATATGTAGAAAGCTTTTCTGCGAACAGGTTTTGTCACTTTTGTACGGTTGATAAAACTGTTGCTCAGTCTGTTTTCGATGAAGATAAACTTGAGAAACGCAACAGAGAAAATTATCAGCAGCATGTCTTACTAAATGATCCAAGCTCAAGTGGAATTAAAGGGGACTCCTGTTTGAATAAACTAAAGTATTTTCATGTGACAGAGAACACATGCGTTGACATTATGCATGATATCCTTGAGGGTGTAGCCCCTTTAGAGGTGAGACTAATGTTACACCATTTCATTTTCGAGGAAAAACTTTTTACCCTAGAACTGTTGAATCATAGAATTTCCAGTTTTCACTATGGGTACGGAAATGAAAAAAATAAGCCAAGTGTTATTCTCAATCTGAGAACCTCTGACAATGCAGTAAAACAGACTGCATCACAAATGTGGTGCCTTTTGCAGGTGTTACCATTTTTAGTTGGTGATCTTATTGATATGGGAAGTAAACATTGGCATTTATTCATTTTGCTGAGGGAAATATGCAGCATTGTCTTTGCACCTGTTGTCACCTACGGGCTTGCTGTATTTTTGAAACAACTCATTATAGAGCACCACACATTATTCAAGAAGCTCTATGACCGAAACCTGATACCGAAACACCATTTTATGATTCATTATCCAAGGATGATGGTTATGTTTGGACCTCTTTCCCAGCTTTGGTGTATGAGATTTGAGGCAAAGCACAATCCTATAAAAAGACATGCCCATGTGGTTGGAAATTTAAGAAATATTTCTAAAACACTGAGTTACAAACATCAAGTTCAGCAAATGTATAACTTCAAGTTAGGTGACCCATTTTCTGAGAAAATGAGTGTTTCAAATGCATACCCTGTTGCCATCAGCTCCCTGAAGAAATCAGATTTTGTATTGGACAATATCAGATCAACCCATAATGACAACTTAACTTTGAACAGCACTGTCTATGTCGCCCACACTGTTAGTGTACTAGGCCAAACTTACAGAAGTGGCTCTGTACTGGCACTTAAAGTAGACAATAAAGGTGAGCCTTTGTTTGGTGAAATTGTTCATATTATACCAAAGGCTGATAATGTATCCATTCTGATACTTGTAAGACTTCTTACAGTGAAGTACTTTGCTGAGCATTTTTATGCTTATGCTGTTCAACCAACTAAAGAGTATGAAATGATCAGCCTGAGCAATGTTGCAGATGCCAGGCCCTTGGACATAATGTTGGGTTTTGCTACAGATGAACTATACATAAACCCAAGGTACAAGATTTTTTAGTTCTCAAGAATGCAGAAAGCCAGAATATGAAGGTTTATCACCTTTTTTTGTTATGATACTGTTTGTATCTTGTTACATATTAGTCACTTATCCCAGCTGTTTATGATTTATATGACCATAAGAATGTATTGATATTGGTTTTTTTTAAAACTTTTTCAGTGTTAAAAATGGTTAACTGGACATGCTATTTTCTGGCATTCCAAGCACTGATGGTTCTGATAGAAACACACAAAGAGAAATCCTTGCTCATTTCTCCTTTGTTCTTGTTGCCTGAACATGTAGGCCAGAAGGAAGTGGAGTTTATGAAGTTTTTTGTGTTGATGTATTCTGTACCCTGTCAACATTTAACCATTGATTAAAATGGTTAACATTTTTATATCCGTCTGTTTCTTGCTTTTATTGTTATTACACATTCCTGGTAATATGTTTAACAGTTTAGGTTGTAATCTAGTACTTTCTGGTAATTTTCAATGACACATAATCAACACTTAATGTGTTAAAACAGCACATCTGAGTGTGTTAAAATAGCTTACACAGTGATTGTGTAAAATATATATATAAATGACACATCTGAGTGTGTTAAAATGGCTTACACAATGATTGTGTAAATTGTGTGTTTGAACAACACATTTCTGTGTTAAATTACGTGACACAATTTTTGTGTTAAAATAGTTCACACATCTGTTGTGTTGAATTTAACACAACATGTGTCGTCCCTGAGCACACTCGACACGTGTGTTAAAAAACTGCACAACATGTGTCAATTTTAACACATCTCTTTTTGCAGTGTACTGCTTTATGTGAGGGGAGCTTTCTGTGGGAGAACTTTGGAGTTTGTTTTTGGCCGGAGAACTGGGGAAACGCTTTCTTCATCTCCACTCTCTCAAGGAACCGCTTCAGAGGAGTTATGCGCTTCCTGCGCTTTGATAAGAGGGAGACGCGCAGGTACAGGCTCACCGGGGATAAATTCACACACATAAGGGCGATGTGGGACAGATTCATAGGCAACTGCATCGCATGTTACAAGCCAGGGCAGGATGTAACAGCGGATGAGCAGCTATTCCCAACCAAGGCCAGGTGCCCCTTCACGCAGTACATGCCCAACAAGCCTGACAAGTTTGGGATAAACTTTTGGCTTGCTGCGGATGTGGAGACCAAATACTTGCTCAGTGCCATCCCATATCTTGGCAAGGATGTGAGTAGGCCAGCCACACAGTCCGTGGGGGAGAATGTGGTTTTGAGACTGGTGGAGCCTTTTGTCGGGAAAGGGAGAAATGTCATGACTGACAACTATTTTACCTCCATTCTCCTGGCCAAAGCCCTTCTTGGCAGAAACACCACCCTCGTCAGCACCATAAACCGCAATAAGGGGGAGCTTCCACCTGTGGTCAGAGGGAGGATAGAGCTGTTCAGCACCAAGGTGCTGAAACACGACAAAATGGTGCTGACTGTCTATCAGTGTAAGGCGGGGAGAAACGTGAACATCCTCAGCACCCAACATCAGCATGTCACCATCAGCTCAGACCGCAAGAGGAAACCAGAGACGATGACCTACTACAACTCCACCAAGGTGGGCGTGGATGTGCTGGACCAAATGGCTCGGCAGTACTCTGTGAAAGGTATGTTGCTGGAAAAAATGTTTCGTTATCATAATTATTTTTTTAAATTGTATACCAGCCCATAGTATTTTATTATTTTAGTGGTTATGAATAAACTGCCTTGAGTAAAATATTAAGTATTTATATTTTATATCTGTCGTCTGTGTTGATTTTTTGTCACATTGCCAGCAGCCTGCTGTGTTTTGTGAGGTGTACGCATCTCGCTTTATGCAGGTTTTGACCTGGAGAGTTTGACATGGCAGTCTGGCCTGTATTGTTGAGCAAAAATGATAAAAGTATATTTTTTCATTAGGTTAAAAATCTTATCTGAATTTTGGATTCTATTTGAAAATGTTTTAATAATGTGTTTTACCAATTTTCAGTATCCGTGTTCGTTCTTTGGTATGCGCGTACACCTATAAATAAACGTGGAGGAACACCCTATATTCTCCCTCTGCGTCAATGTATGTCCAATTTTTCGTTAGATAACATATAATGGGATTTGTTAAAGTAGTATTTTTTGTTTGAAATAGCCAACATATCTTTGATTTTTTGCTCCGTTTGAAACACGCAAATATGAACAAGCAGGGACATCACGTTAGATTCTTGCTCTGCATGATGATTATTTTCAAACTATTATTGATTTCTAATAATGAAACCGCAAATTTCAACATTTGTTTTTGATACACAACAGGCCAGTGGCAATTACACTAAAAAACTGAAAAGAGACTACATACAACATCTCACCTTCTCTCTCTCTCTCTCTCTCTCTCTCTCTCTGAGAGATGGCGTGTTGCTGTCTTTTATAACATGCTTGATCTTGCAGCAATCAATGCATGGGTGCTGTACAGGTGCAGACGACGCAGAGAAGGATGACCTGCGCTGTGAAAGTGTACTGCAAGCAGAACAAAACTTTATGCAAGTGCGGGTCTGCAGTTTGCGGGAAATGCACAGCCAGGGTGCTGCATGTTTGCAGGAAGTGTCTGTAAAAAAGGAGCGGTTGTTTTGTGTTTACCTGATGAGATAAACGCCCTGTTCAAACGTCTGGTTCTGCATCTGTTTATTTTCTGTGATTGGTCTAATTAAATATTGTACCCTTGATGAGCTTTATTTTATGGTTAATCTTCTGTTCTTAGTCTGTTGTCTTTCAAATTTGAATTTTCTGGGTAACTTGATCCTCGGTTTTAACTGACTGTTCTTTTTCTGTTATTTTCTGAAAATAATAATATATTCTGAATTAACTGTCGGATAAAACGTGTTGTATAAATAAAGAATGTTGTTGACTTATATTTAAGTTTCATTCTTTTAATCCATAAAGATTCTATAGCTAATATTCTCATACAAGTAGAGTTGCAGAATTATAAATGAGTGACAGTGACGCTTGAAAATCAATGCATTCTAATGATGGGTAAATATTACCCGGTGGCGGTTTTAGGTATACAGTGCCCCCCGGCGGTTCTAGTGTTAAGAATGTGGGTGAACTGGAGCACCCGGAGAAAACCCTTTCTGCACTGTCTAGCATGGCAGTTCAGAGGTGGGAAATGGTTTGTGTTGTTGGACTGTGCATGATGGTGAGCCTGAATGAGCTCCTGTGCTTCGTTGGTTTTGAATGATGCCGTTGTTGTTTATAGGTGGAAAGTAGATTGGCCTTGTTCTGGAGCTTTTGGTGAGGTCTTCTGACATCTGGCTCAGCTGGTTGAATGAGGGTAATGTAACGAAATGCCGGACCAAAGGACCCAAAAGCAGACACAGGATTCAAGCACGTTTAATCAGAAAATAGGTTCGTTACACAGGAGGTCAAAACAAGCAGGCAGAGGTACAAAAACGGCAGGCTAACTCGGAAACTAGGACTAGAAACTGGGTCAAATAAATCACAAAGGTCAATCAGAAATAAGGCTCGAAGGAATTGTACACAAAGGAAACAAGACGATCTCGCATAGCAGACAGGGAGTGAATGAGCTAAATACATGAGGAGGAGAACACTCAGCTGGGGATCACCAGGTGCAGCCACTCCACAATCAACACAGGTGAGACACATGAGGATGATTAGGACGCGGGGAAACAGGTAGTGATGGGCAGGAAGGAGTGATCTGGAAAAGAGACACAAGGTAAGTATCCAAAATAAAACAGGAAATGACAAACTAGAAACATGAGGGAAAAAGTAACTTAACTAGCTCAGCCTGGAGGTGTGACAGGTAAACGAGTTGACAATGAAGACCTGTTGGAAACGTTGGTGTTTCCTGAGGCATATCCTCTGATTGCAGGCTGCCTGTGTGCTTGGCCTGTTTGACTAACGGAACTGCTATTATAGTCGTCCTGCAGTCTGTACACCAGTGGCGGTTGGACGTGCAGAGGCCTATAGGGCAGGGGTTCTTAACCTTTTTGACCTCGGGGCCCAACCTTTCCAGTACAGAGGGACCCGGGGCCCATTTAAATTTTAACACTGAACTGGCAATCATACTCTTGATTTGATTTGTATTCAATAACTACATCTCATGTACCTCGATCAGACGGAAGAGGAAAAGAGATACGAGTGCTGCTGTGCTCCTGTTAATGTATGAGTATTTAAGACAATAACAGAGAACCGTGCCTGTCTCTACAGCAGTGGTACTAAACCTTGTTTTACCAAAGAGCCACATTGTTGAAAAAACACTTTAGCAAGAGACACAATACAAACCGGGAATTTAAGGTAGATAATAGATCAGATAATCTGTAGTTGAAATGAAATAAAACAGTGGATTGGTGGATAATTATGAGGTAAAATGGGATACAAATGTCTGTATAATGTCAGATGAAACAATATGTCACTGATTTTTATTCTATTTTTTATTTTATTTATTACAGACATCAGGCTAAAACCTTGTATCTCAATTTTTAATGATTTTAATGTTTTTATAAATCAGTGCTATTGGTCAGTCTTAACTGCCAGTGGTTTTAACTAATTTTAAATCAATAAAATATGTCAAAAGATATATTTTTTTCATTCCATGAAAAGTGGTCATTTCGGAGATACCAGTCTTTGGCCCAACACCAGCGTTATAAAAGTTCCACCTGGCCTAAAGATTTATTTAGATATTAGAATGTGCTGAGTTTGAGCTCTGAGATGCTTTTCAAAAAAAAAAATGATGAATGATAGTTGGCTATTTGGGTATTTATAGCTCACACTAGGGCCTGTACTGGAATTCTGTGGCTTCATTAACATAAAAGAGATACGTTATAATTTTTTTCTGCCTCTTATTAATTCTTTAGTTAAAGGTGGAGGGGCCTCATAATGGTCTTTGCCCTGGGCCTCAAAATGACTAAAACCAGCCCTGCCTCACACCTGCAGCCCTCCAGAAACAACGTTTCACCCTGCCTTATTTTGGAGCTTTGGTATTATATTTCTTCTCTTTTGACAATATTTATGATCATTAGTGCATTAAAGATCAAATAAAACACCCACGTTTGGACAACTTTTATTAGATATGACGTTATCTCCACCTGTGATCCGTGTGAGTTATGCTTGTTGATGACGCGCATCGGCACAATTGTCATAAGATCTGTGTGTGAGAGAGCATCGGCAGGATGTGGCTGGAGAAAAAGTTAAAACGAGGAGGAAATGGGAAGCTTCAGATGAAACGCCTCAATGAATGAACAAACTGAAGAGACGCACCACCGGCGGACTTCCTCTTCTCTCTTCTCTTACACACACTCCTCCGTTGAGCGCATCCAATGGTAATAAAATACGGATTTAAAATAATAAACACTTAAATTTGGAAGTTAAAGCCAGTCTTCTGTGTGTGGGTAAGAGATTTATTGATGTGACCTACCGTGAATCTTTACTGATGACGGTGTTTAGCTCATAAAGGGTTTTACCTAAGGTTTTGTTTTTTTCCAAGTGAGCCTTAAAAAAGCCGCAACTGGTTACTAAAGAGCCACATGTGGCTCGAGAGCCGCGAGTTGAGTATTACTGCTCTACAGCCTTATGCCTCATATCAGTGAATGTGTGAAATTATACCTCATTATAAACAACTCATTCATTACATCAACAAACTTATTCATAACTTCTGCTCTAGACTTGCGGCTGTCTTCTTCTGCTTATTTGAGCTTCTTAGTCAACTGACTAACACATTACTGCCACCAAGTGGCAGGGAGGTGTATTACAACTGAGAGTCTTGCGGCCAATACTTACTCCTCACGGCCCTCATGGCCCACAGGTGAAAAAAAAAGATTTTTTTTGGCGGCCCACTAGCAGGTGCTCGCGGCTCAACCATGGGCCGTGGCCCCATGGTTAAAAATCACTGCTATAGGGAACTTTGCCGATGACTCTGGGTTCTGCCGGAGGCATTGGGACAAGTACACATCCTTCAGCCGAGGAGTCCTTCAGACCAGTGGCCTCGTTATATGTCATCCACGGCAGTGATGAACGTTGTTTCTCTCTGGTCTCACCTCTGCTGAATGAGGTAAAAGGCTGATCTTCCAGCTGTTCTTTCGCTGCTCCGTCTTTGTACTCTATGCGGTAGGCAGGTGTTTATTCTTCCTGAGTCTTTCCATCCTTTCCCTGTCGTACTGTATTGCTTTATGCCTCCGGTTCATCTGAAGTTGAAGGGCATAATCACTTGCCTGCCTCTGCTCCAATTCCAGCTTAAACTTTTCGTCATCCCTCAGTGTTTCACACTCGGTGACAAACACTCTCAGTTTCCTCTTGTCCTCAGAAAATGCCGATGGGATCTTATCATCAATCTGCTGAGGATCATCTTGGATGTAGAATTGTCTGAGTTTGAGGAATTTGCTCCTGAGTGCAACCGGTTTATGGATAAAGGGAATGCATGCCTTTAGGTCTTCTTTGAAACAATGCTGATGCATTATCAGTTTGTCCACTGTGACCTGAAGCTTCTTGTTTTGTTTCTGGCTCTCTCCCAGTCCTCCTTCCAGCTGTTTTATGAGGTCCTTCATGCAGCTGCTTTCTAAGACCGCCTCATGAAGTGCTGGTGTGATCCTTGCAAGCTCCTTCTCTTTTTCTTCCCCTTTTTCCCTCAGATGTTGGCACTTTGCCTTTGCGTTTGATAACTGAAGGTGCAACAAGGCATTGTCTCTCCTCTGTTTCTGCAGAGCCTCTTTCTTAACCACTCTGATTTCCTCTGTCATTTTTTTGACACTGCCATTCAAAGTGGACACCTCATGGTTCAACTTCTCGTTCTCTTTCTTCAGAGCTTCATATGCATTCAAAAGCTTTTCGTGATCTGCCTGCAGGTGCTGGTGATCCAGCTGTAGCCTTGTGAAGTCCTTGAGAAGTTCCTCTTTCTTGCGACCACCTGCGCTCAGAATTTTATCTGAAGGCACCCAGTGGTAAATTTTCTCACTCCCAGACTGGTGGGAAAATCTTACTTCTCTTGTTTGTCGAGTAGACATTTTTGTTTCTGTTTTTGTTGAATCTGTTAAAGACTTCCTTCAACAGCTGTTGGGTAGAACAGTGACTGTATGATGAAGAACAGGGTCATCTATAGACTGAATGAAGTTAATATACACTTCATGTTGGGCTGTGACATCAAAGCATTCCAATCATTTGACGTAAGGTTTGGCTTCTCCCACTCTGTGCTCTGGTTCCGAAGGGAAATTCTTCATTCAGATCCCCATAGACGTTCTGAAAAATGCCCAATGTTTTAATGGAAGAGCTAAGGTAGTGAGGTATATGGAATGAGATTTGTGTCCAAAAGACTCAACAAAACTTTTTCAGTATCAAACAAAAATTAGCATTTGAGAACAAAAACAATGTGATCCAAGCAAAAAAAAAAAGTTCACAGTAAGTGGGTTTCCATCCACCTATTTATATTCGCATTTTCAAAAAGGTGAAAATAAATATTGATGGAAATGCCAGAAATTCGAAAAAAAAGGCCGAAAATTCACATAAACAGTTTTACGCTTCGAGGGGGTGGATTTGTCAGCGTATCGATGAAAGAAAAATGTGCCTTTTTCTGCTATGGAAGCAGGTTTTGCGGATAAACGATGACTGGACCGGATATCACGTCACATGTCTACACTTTGTTGACAAAAAAATGGCGGCGGATGATATAGTTAGATATGTATGGGGGGAGGAAGAATTTAATAGGAGTTATTAAGAGAGTTAATTAAAGAAGCGGACATTAATGCCATACTCAATGGAAAACAGCAAAGAAACGCAACAGTATGTCAGGAATTACAGAAGCAAATGGTGGCCAAAGGGTTTGACAAACCGTGGCAAGAAGCAAGTGGAAAAATTTCAAACAACATTACATGGCTGAAAGACGTCGGATGGCTACCAGCGGTGAAGGAGGGAAAGCTAATAGCAACTTCAAGTATTTTGACTTAATGGATGAAATTCTGGGGCAAAGTCCTCTGGTTACAGCGCTCAATTCCTCAATCAACAGCTCAGGTAAGGTAACGATACTGTAACTTTCACAAGTTAGCGACCAGTGTTTTGGATTAACTGGTGACCGTTTGAACTGGTGACTTGCTCAGATTTTAATATAATTTGCAAGAGGTAAATGAGTCCTTTGAACACAATTGAACATACATAAATGGTCATACATAAATGGTCATACATGAATAAATGGATATTAAACACAGATGAGTATGCATTTTTAAAATGATTAAACTTCAAAGACTTTTTACAACAACATCACCAGTTAACACGGTCACCAGTTAAACCGAAACACCAGTATGCTAGAGGTTGTTTATCTGTTGTTTTTTCCCCCCATGATAATCATATATGATCTTGTAAATTAACATGTCAGGATTGAGAGATTACGTTTTGAAAGCATTCAGTTGTTGTGTTTTGAAATAATAGCCAATTTATGAATGTCCATTATAGTGAACACTGACATTTCTAAATCCACTGACAACAAAACATGTTGAATACATTTATTTCATTAGATAACGGCAGATCAAGCATGGAAGGACACGAGTTTGAGAACTCTGACCACGTCTCAGAAGATAATTCAGAAGGTAAAATTTATAAATTTGATAATGTCTTGACACACACATACACACACAGACTGTAATTCATAAGGGAGCATTAATAAATTAAAAAAGAAAAAAATAATGATACGTGAAAGTTTTTTTTTTTTTTTTTTTTTATTGTATCAAGTGCTAGCTTGCAAGCAAAATCATATTTATTAAATACAAATAACTAGCCCTTAAGAAAACAAGGCAGTTCATACAGGTATCCTCACCATTTAATTCACTATCAGGTTCAGTTTGTACTGGTCTCCCACTGAATAAGTGGCACATTATTTTTCCCTCCGTTATTTTACAACAGCTGTACAGGATGATTCCAGCCTCCAAGATGCCCAACAGTCAGATGATGACTTTGGACAACACAACTGTACACGCAGTACCAGAGGCTATTGGAGACAGTCTACAGTTAGAAGCAACAGGAGCAGGTCTTTGATAGTGGAATGATGAAGAGCATGTTGGAGTCTCTCTTTCAAATGCAGAGGGAGCAATCAAGACAGGAGCAAGAAACTTTGCATTCAATTTCAAATGTCCTAAATAAAGCCATGGAATGTTTTGAAAGATGTACACTAGCTGCATAAGTTATTGCAGGAATGAACATGCAGGGCAGTTACAACACGTCCTATCCACAGTATCCCTTTCAACAACCACTGCCATCTACACACCATGCACATGCTTCTACCACCCACCCACCCATGCCTTTCAGTCAGGGGAGACCTGACGTCCACTCACCTTTGCCTTTCATTCAGGGGGGATCAGATGAGTGCAGTGATCCATTTCGTACTTACTTGAACTTAAAAGAAGTTAAATAGCCAGCCGAGGCCCCCCTTTCCCTGGTATTTGTCTCCTTTGTTTCTTCAGAATTTTTTTTTTTTTTTACATTGTTTCTGGCACTCTGCTTCACAAGTAAATTTCAAAGGTGCTGTACTAATATTTTGTTGAAATAAGTAAGTACTAAGTAGCTGTACATTTCAATAGCTTGATGGTTTGATATTCATCAAGTCACATGTTCACACTAAGCTTCTGATTTTGTATTTTGATAGATGTTTATTGCACTAAAGGTCAAACTGACCAAAAAGACGAGTCTTTCAATGCTTTATTTTAATCTTTATTTAACAATTGTTACTTGAATATTTCAGTTTTTGTAATTGTACTTGGGTATGTTCAGCTGCTACAGTTTTACCCTTTTTCAATAAACAAGGCAGTTATAAAAGCAGTGAATGTGTGAATTTGTGGCACCAAAGTTAATGTGTAAAAAGTTTTTGTGAACAATGTATCAAACCTCTTATCCCTCATCATATATCACAATACACAAACAATACAGAGTGCATGCACCAACAGTCTTGATAACAAATATCAACTTTAAATTTGTGGGAGAACTATAATTAAATCATAAAAGCGACACACACACACCTCTCTGAAAAACAGTGAATAGAACTACATCCCTCTTCTCCATCTCTCGGATGCTCCCATTGCCTTCAGAGACCACCTTGGTCAACTCTCAGCATCACATGCTGAACTAGAGCATCTCTAATTGCCATGGCTGTGAGGTTTGGTTGGTCCTGACAAGCTCTGCGAGGTGGCTGCTCAGGGAGAATGGGCTGGCGGACTGGTAGTGCAGCAGGTACAGGTAAACGCTTGTCCTTCTCTCACAGATTGTGCAGCACACAACATGCAACTACTACCGTTGGCATGAACGAGTGATGAATGTATGAACACTTAGCAAGGACTCTCCATCTTGACTTCAGGTGACCGAACGCATGCTTGACCTTGACACGTACTCTGCTCAGCTGCTCATTGAAGATCTGTTTTTCCTCTGAAAGGTTGGGCCCTGAGAATCTCTTCATTAGCTGAGGCAATAGAGGATAAGCAGGGTCCCCAGCAATAAGAAGCGGTACCTGGACTCCTTGTATTTCTGTGGAAGCTTGGGGATGTCTTTCTGGAAATCTGTAAACATAGTGACGATGAATGTTAGTTGTTATCAATCCTAAGGCTGTGCAGTATTGAAAAAAAATGTTATCACATTTTTGTATCAGTCTATACACACACACACACCTGATTAACCCCAGATTTTAAAGTTGATATTTGTTTTCAAGAGTGTTGGTGCATGCACTCTGTATTGTTTGTGTATTGTGGATAGTGAGGGGGGTTTGGTGCATTGTTCACAAAAAACTTTTTATACAGTCATTGCTTTAAGCATGATGAGGGAGTACAGGATCCCACTCTCCTCCTCCTATACACACACACACACACAGTGCCCAGCATAAATGAGCACCCCCCCCCCCCCCCCCATTAAAAGTAATGTATTACTCAATATCTAGATGAACAAAAGTATAATTTCCAAAGTTCTGACAAAGCTGAATTTAATATACCATTTTTTATCATAAGATCAAAATAAGGGTAATATGATGGCTAAAGTACAAACTCCAGGATTTCACTAGTTATTTAAGTTTTTTTTTTTTTTTTTTTTTAATTATTATTCCAGAAAATCATTTTTTATAAAAAACCCATACAAACAATATTTATAAAACGTTGTGGAACCGAACCCCAGTCTTCAGAGTAACAGACATCCACATGTCTTCTGAGCTAATGGACAAGCTGGTGACACCAGCATTATTTACATGGAAAGCAAAGACGACACCTGAAGTTGCCAGAAAGATCGATAAAACATGAATGTGTACGAAACAATAAAACATCTACTACTGCACTGACAGATAAACCTGTTTAATCAATAGTTAGATTTAAAGGATTTAAAGGCTACACACATATGTCTTTATCTATTATATTTCTATGACTGATATCCACATAATACATGGGAAAACTATGGTGGATAAATGAGGTTTCAGAGAGAGAGAGTGAGAGACAGCGGGTCGGGCGGGGGTGAGTGAACAGGAGAGAATAAAGCAACAGGCGCTAATCTGAATCATCATTCACCCATCTCTTTGTTATATTTCCATGGTTGATATCCACGTGATAAATGAGCAAACTTTGGTGTAAAGTGAGGTTTCAGTGGTGAGCAAGTGAGGTGGAAGCAGCGGGAACTGTTTTGAATCATAGGTCACCTTGGACTGATATGAAATTTCACATAAAATCGAACCTGTTCCGAAAAAAACGGAACGCATAAAACGACAATTTCGGCATCAGTGTGCAGACATGATTAGAACAACATCAAACGGGCTAATTGTGCAAAGGCCTTAACACTCTGCATACCGACCTGTGTACTGAAACACCACAGCAGCTTCTCAGTGCGCTGTCAGCACGGAAACTGACGCATTCACTCATCTACAATTTCGAGGTCAGTGAGAGAGCCTTCTGGGTACAAGATGTTTAATAGATTAAATAACCTTGATAGTCCTTGTGTGCAAAATGGAAAAAGTCTATGCATCTGTCTCTGTGTGTGCGCTGAGATGTAGGCTTACCCTCATCGTTCCAGCCCGTCAAAATGACAGAGAGCCTTCAAAATTCTCTGTCATCCTTCAAAAAAATCTGTTAGTGATGGAGAATAATTTGGTATTTCGGTTAAAGCGACCTCCACTTTCAGCTGTAAGGCTGTAAAATAGCAGCCCAGTGATAACAGAGCCCATTGAGGACAAAGAGAGGGGTTCATAGCGTTTTTTATTCCAGAAAATCATTTTTAAAAAAGATACCATACGGACATCAATAATCATGTAGCAATGGGGAACCGAACCCCAATCTCCGAAGTGATAGACATCCACATTACCACTGAGCTAATGGACAAGCTGGTGACATCAGCATTATTTACGTAGAAAGCAAAGATGACACTTGAAGTGGCTGGAAAAGTCAATAAAACATGTATGTGTTCGAAACAATACAACATCTACAACTGCACTGACAGATAAACCTGTTTAATCAAGAGTTCCATTTAATAAAACATCAATGATTCAGTCAAACTGATCCAAAAACGATAGTCCGCTGGTTTCCTTAAATTTCCCCAGACGTAAGCTGAACAACAACTTCCGGAGCATCTGGAGTGACTGAACCATCACTCAAAAACTTGCTGGCCAATAGGGATACGCCCCAGAAAAGCCCGCCCACATGTGACATTTGTGTCAAAACACAAGCAAAAACTCAAGGAACGCAAACAAAGGATCACGGAGCGCAAACGCAAAACAGAGAAGCGAGAGCAAAAGTCTCATCAGCGAGAGAGAAAAAAATTGAACTGTAAACAAAAAGAGAGATGTTCAAAATGTAAAGACTAATTATTTGTTTGCAATTTTACTTTCAATGTGAAATTTTTTGCTTAGATCACATTTTTTTGTTCTTAAATGCTAATTTTTGTTTGATACTAAAAGAGCTTTGAATCTTTTTGACACAAATCTCATTCCATAGAAGTTCTCATGTCTATAAAACATTTAATTAAAACAGCTTTTGAAAATGGAGATAAGGGCAAGGGTGTGTAAATATTTAAAAGGAGGAAGGAACTACATATTCCATTGTCCTTTGTGATTCATTGTTTTCACTGTTAACTCTTTATGGGGCAAGGATCCGTATATGGTCACTTTGGTGGACTGCCTTTGTGGCCTTCCCCTCAGCTCTCTGCGATAGAGTAGAATCAGTATGGCTGTGTCCAAAATCACTCCCCATTCAATATGCCATTTTGTAGTGGTGTTCGAATTCTGAGTGAGCATTGTTATTCACTATATATTACACTCATTCTTTACCAAAATGCATTTTGAAAAGTAGTGAACAACCGATGCTCACTAGCTCAGCAATATTTACTAGTGGGCATCGCAGTTGCTGCTCTCAAACATGACGGACAAACGAGAGGAGCACAGAAACACATTTAAAAACTTTAATACTTTTTTGTTTGTTGGTTTTAACCAAATCTGTAAGAAAATGTTAAGGATTTAAAATGGAGTAACTCTAAAGGATCACAAGACACGAGACCATGATCTTTATGCAGAAATAAGTGATAATACACACAGAAATGTAGACTATTTTGTCACTAAAGACACACACTTTTTTCAATGTATTAGGGTTTTTTTTTTGTTTTGTTTTGTTTTTTGTGAAAATATGTTACGTCTAGGTTTTCAGTGAAATTCTAACGTTAATTTTGATCTCCAGCCATTGTCATGGAAATTTATGAGACTTTGTGCTAAATGTTTTAATTGTGAGATGGCGATGACGTCATTTCCCGCGGCCGTAGTAGTGTCCGAAATCATTTTTGTGTTTTGCAGTTGAGTTCACTATGTAGTTCACTATATGCTGCTCACTATATAGTGGATAGGGAGTAGGGAATGAGTGAGTGGTTTCAGACGCAGCCAGTATGATTCCGCCCATCAGTGGAGATCAGTCAATGTCACAGGAAGGTGACATCACACCATCCAACCAATCAGCAGTGTCCCAGAGCATCTCAAAATTCCTGTCTCCTCCAGGACTTGAAACATGCAGTATTACTTCTCTTTTGGTCCCAAACAAATAGTCCTAAAAAAAAAATAAATAATCATGATAAGCTGAAACTCACACATTATACACCCCATTCCACATTATTATGCAAACGACATTTTTCTCTGATTTTCTAAATATCAATGCAAATGACAGTCATAATATTTTTCAAGTCATCAAAAGTTAGAGTATAATTCAAATGTTTTTGAACAAACTTCATAATGATAACTATTATTTTTTTTTAAATAAAAACCTCAAAATGCACTTTTCCACATGTTCCACATTATTAAGCAGGCCACAGGTTTCAGCAATATGGGAAAGAAAAAGGATCTCTCTGCTGCTGAAAAGTGTCAAATAGTGTAATGCCTTGGACAAGGAATGAAAACATTTGATATTTCAGGAAAAATTAAGCATGATCATTATACTGTGAAGAAATTTGTGGCTGATTCAGAGCACAGACGGGTTTGTGCAGATAAAGGCATAATGAGGAAGGTTTCTGACGGACAAATACATCAGATTAAGAGAGCAGATGCTAAAATGCCATTACAAAGCAGCAAACAAGTATTTGAAGCTGCTGGTGCCTCTGGAGTCCCACCAACCTCAAGGTGTAGGATCCTCCAGAGGCTTGCAGTCGTGTATAAACCTACTATTCAGCCACCCCTAACCAGTGCTCACAAGCAGAAATGGTTGCAGTGGGCCCAGAAATACATGAAGACTCATTTTCAAACAGTCTTGTTGACTGATGAGTGCTGTGCAACCCTGGATGGTCCAGATGGAGGAGTAGTGGTTGGTTGGTGGATGGCCACCATGTCCCAATGAGGCCGGGACGTCAACAAGGAGGGGGCGGAGTCATGTTTGGGCCGGAATCATGAGGAGAGAGCTGATAGGCCCCTTTAAGGTCCCTGAAGGTGTGAAAATGACCTCGGCAAAGTATATAGAGTTTCTGACTGACCACTTTCTTCCGTGGTACAAAAAGAGAATCGTGCCTTCTGTAGCAAAATTTTCTTCAAGCACGACAATGCTCCATCTCATGCTGCAAAGAATACCTCTGTGTCATTGGCTGCTATGGGCATAAAAGGAGAGAAACTCATGGTGTGGCCCCCATCCTCCCCTGACCTCAACACTACTGAGAACCTTTGGAGTATCCTCAAGCTAAAGATCTATGAGGGTGGGAGGCAGTTCATATCAAAACAGCAGCTCTGGGAGGATATTCTGACATCCTGCAAAGAAAATTCTAGCAGAAACTCTCCAAAAACTCACAAGTTCAATGGATGCAAGAATAGTGAAGGTGATATCAAAGATGGGCTCCTATGTTAACATGGAACTTGTCCTGGTGAGAGAGTCTCTTGCGCTTCAACTCCTCCACTCGTGGAGGTCGGTGCTCACAAAAGGACCAGCAACAATCAGAGGTGTTTCAGTGGGTAAACCAGGTAAACCCAATGAAGAAACTGGAGCACACGAATCACTTGAGGACGTTTAATAAGGTGCAGAGGACTAACGTTTCGACGCGCACTGCGTCTTCATCAGAGTCAAACAGCACTAGTGTTGTTTGAAAACCTTAAATCGCCTCCTGAATAAAGAGTTACTACACTGATTGGTTGTTTGAGGTGGGATGTCAGCCCGCAATGGACCAATACTGTGACAGCACTCATGTCAAACTGTCTATTCCAAACAGGAATATGTGAACATATTTCACAACAAATATATACAAGTATACAATATTTACAAAATACATAGACCGACAATGTAGACGGTAAAATGTAACATACTAAGCGTAACAAATCCACATATTACAAAAAACATGAGAGGCTAAGTTCTTCATTCAGTCCAAATGGTTCAACTGTGTTAAGGGTGTATATCCAAAATGCCTCCCTCCATTTTACCGTCTACATTGTCGGTCTATGTATTTTGTAAATATTGTAGATATAATAATAATATAATAATAGATAGTTTGACATGAGTGCTGTCACAGTATTGGTCCACTGCGGGCTGACGTCCCACCTCAAACAACCAATCAGTGTAGTAACTCTTTATTCAGGAGGCGATTTAAGGTTTTCAAACAACACCAGTACTGTTTGACTCTGATGAAGACGCAGTGCGCGTCGAAACGTTAGTCCTCTGCACCTTGGTCGTTAGTCCTCTGAACCTACCTGGTTTACCCACTGAAACACCTCTGATTGTTGCTTGTCCTGTTAAGATGTTTTTGATTGAAATAGCTTTGATTTCAGTAAATATGACCCCCTGATGCTGCAATTTCTACAAATGACCATTTTCAGTTCTTTACAACCTATAAAATGTTTTAAAAAGCTGTTGTGCTTAATAATGGGGAACAGTGCATTTTGAGGTTTTATTTTAAAAAAAATAATTTTTTGTCATTATGAAGTTTGTTCAAAAACATTTGAATTATGCTCTAATGGCTGATGACTTGAAAATATTATGTCATTTGCATTAATATTTAGGAAAATCAGAGAAAAATATCATTTGCATAATAATGTGGAACACGGTGTAAAGGAGTGTAGTAGTGCTTAATGTAATGATCATTTTTGTTTGTGTAGGATTTCTAGCAATAATGCAATGTTAGCGTGAATAATGGAGGAACCAGATTTGGACATATCCCCCTTTAGGGGTGAAAAATCCGTCCATCCTTTTCTATACTGCTTATCCTGTTCAGGGTCGCTGAGGGGCTGGAGCCTATCCAAGCTGTCATTGGGCGAGAGGTGGGTGTTTATCAGTGTAAGGCGTGTCAGCATGTCACCATCAGCTCAGACCCCAAGAGGAAACCAGAGACGATGACCTACTGCAACTCCACCAAGGTGGAGGTGGATGTGCTGGACCAAATGGCTCGGCAGAACTCTGAAAGGTATGCTGCTGGAAAAAAATGTTTCATTTATTTATTTTTTTTAATTGTTTATCAGCGTATAGTATTTTATTATTTTATGTGTATGGATAAGCTGCCTTGAGTAAAATGTCAAGTATTTGTATTTTATATCTGTCATCTGTGTTGATTTTTTGTCACATTGCCAGCAGCCTGCTGTGTTTTATGAGGTGTAGCCTACACCTCTCGCTTTATGCAGGTTTTGACCTGGAGAGTTTGACATGGCAGTCTGGCCTGTATTGTTGAGCAGAAATGATAAAAGTATATCTTTTCGTTAGGTTAAAAATCTTATCTGAATTTCGGATTCTATTTGAATATTTTTTTATCATGTATTTTACCAATTTTCAGTATCTGTGTTAGTTCTTTGGTATGCGCGTACACCTATAAATAAACGTGGAGGAACACCCTATATTCTCCCTCTGCGTCAATGTATGTCTAATTTTTCATTAGATATAATGGGATTTGTTAAGGTAGTGTTTTTTGTTTGAAATAGCCAACATAACTTTGTTTGAACTTTAACTCTGTTTGAAACACGCAAATATGAGCGAGCAGGGACAGCACGTTACATTCTTGCTCTGCATGATGGTTATTTTCAAACTATTATTGATTTCTAATAATAAATTTCAACATTTATTTTTGATACACAGCAGGCTAGTGGTAATTAAACTAAACGGCTGAAAAGAGACTACAACATCTCTCCTTTTCTCTCTCTCTCGATCCCAAGGTGGCACGCGGAGATGGCGTGTTGCTGTCTTTTATAACATGCTTGATCTTGAAGCAATCAATGCATGGGTGCTGTACAGGTGCTGCATGAAAAGTGAAGTCTCCAGATGGGACTTCATTCTTCAGCTTGCTGAGGTATTACGGGTGGAATGGATGGCGTTGAGAGCATCGCGTTGTTGTCCCAGACGTGCCAGCGGACACCGATGCCGAAGTACAGAGAAGGATGACCTGCACTGTGAAAGCTTATTGCAAAAAGAATAAAACATTATGCAAGTGCATCAAGTGCGGGTCTGCACTTTGCAGGAAATGCACAGCCAGGGTGCTGAATGTTTGGAGGAAGTGTGTGTAAAAAAGGAGCGGTTGATTTGTGTTCACCTGATGAGATAAACGCCCTGTTCTAATGTCTGGTTCTGCATCTGTTCATTTTCTGCGATTGATCTTATTGAACTTTGTAGCTAAGATGAACTTTATTTTGTGGTTACTCATCTGTTCTTAGTCTGTTGTCTTTTAAATTTCCATCTTCTCTGGGTAACTACTTGTTGTTGATCCTCGGTTTTTGATCGGCTGTTCTTTTTCTTTTTTTTTTCTGAATTAACTGTTTGATATTAAACGTGTTGTATAAATAAAGACTTGTTGAATTATATTTTAGTTTCAGTCTTTCAATCTATAAAGATTCTATATCTAATATTCTCATACAAGTTGAGTTGCAGAATTATAAATGAGTGATGGTGGCGCTTGAAAATCAATGCATTCTAATGACGGGTAAATACTACCTGGTGGCAGTTTTCGGTATACAGCGCCCCCTGGGGGTTCTAGTGTTAAATCAGTGTGATAAAGCAGACATTTAAAACCCCCTCTCTATTTATCTACTTCAGTAAAAGTTAAATAATTGACCATGATCATTTAAGTTAAGAAACAATAACCACAAGGAAAGCTCTGGCTTTGGAAAAATAAAATGTTGCAAAGGTACACAGGACTGGCATTCAGTACTCGGATTTTGCTTGTTAAGCATTTGAGTGACTATTCCTGTATGTCTGATGCTGCTACAGTGGTTCATGAATTTGTTACTGGGTGTATGGTGGAGGCACTCCCTCCTTTCAGAGTGAAACACAGTCACAGTCTATTGCGTAATTACAGTTGTAATTTCCATGTAAAGGGTAAAGGGATTCCATATTTCAAAACTTCTTTTCAGGCTGATTCCACTTTAAGTGAACAGTTCAGCATTTTTAATGCCACCACAGCAAAACAGAGCTAAATCTCTGACTCTCACTCTGCAAGCCTTCTGCTGCATGCAATATGGATTTGTAGACAGCTGCTGTTGAACTGATGTGGCAGATTAACAATATTGCAGTTTAATGCTGAGAACATTTTGACAGGATGATTTTAGGTCTTTGTGGACAGATATCTACTGTGAATCATTATTTCCTTTCTGTTGAACCTTCTCAGATATACTGCAATCATTTCATCATTTGAATGGACTTATTCACTAATTTTTCTTTCGTATAACTGATATGAGCATGCTCGCTGGTTGAGGGAAGTTCAGCAGACAAGGTTTCAACAAAATAGGGCATTTTAGTGAGACAGTGATGTTGGAGTATTGTTCTTGAAATCAATACTGTGATCTTGGTGAAATATCTCTCTGAGGGCAGAAGTCTTGTCCTCACTGATCTTTCACTGACCCATGCATTTAGCAATCCTTTTGGTATCAGGGACATAGCGGCAAGAAAGTAAACCCCCAAAAGTGTCATTTTTAAGAAATTGGCATTGGATAGGGAACAAAGGAAGACTTAAAACATCTCAAACTAGATTAGCTTCTTTCTCACTGCTTTGATTATCTAATCATGAAGTCTTTCTCTAGAATATTTTCCCTTTTTATTTAAGATCAAAGCATTAAACTCAAAAATAAGGTCAATCCCAAGATTATACCTCCCTCAGAAATTAAACCAGCATTTCTTCTTTTTCTAGTAGAGTAATGAAATGACATCTCCTCCATACCCTTTCCCATCAGCCACTTCAGGACATCACATTTTCTTTTTCGACAAAAAAATAAAGAATAAATCAATAAAAAAGAGAAAGGGGCAACCGATTTGAATTGTCTTTGCAAAAACAGCTGCTAGTGAACATGTCCAACCACAGAAATTGCTTGCCGCTCATACAGAGCTGATTAAAATTAAAGGGCCTAACATTTTCCAGGGCCCAGCTCAGATCAGCTGTGCAGCTGAAGAAGAAAGTAAATTTTATCTGGGGTCCTATGCACTTCCATATCAATCAAACATTTACCTTTATATAGTCCATAGCAAGTTCTTATTCTGTAGTTAAATTCATGTCATAATCTCCAATCTACCCAAAGTTTCTTTTTTTTTTTCAGAGTAAAAGCAGGCCAATGTAAAAAAAAAAAAAAACACCCTTAGTTTAAGGGAGTAAAAAAATCCCAAATGAAACAAAAATAATTTTAAAAGCAAAATAATGGAATTTCAGAATAAGATAGAGGGATCAAAATCACAACTCCACATATTCTATATCATTATAGAAACCTTTGCTTAAAGTTAGGATGAACCATGTTTTTGCCAACCTTCATGCGTCCCCTCATGTGGCTGAGCTCAGAAAGCTTTCCCCTTTGTCCCATGTTTGTAAATGCAAACTGTTTATTTTTCAAAGAAATTTGCGCTGATCAGATTCTCAATTTCTCACCATCAGCATCCCACTTTATCATAATAACTACATCATGGCTGGGACAGATTAACGTAAAGGCCGGATACAAAAAGGATTAAAACTATTTGGGAGTATAAGTTCTGAACTAAATAATACAACATAGGGGTGGGTCTTTTTTTTTTAATTTTTATATTTCAGTGCAAAAAAAAAAAAACACCTAATCATGCTGTACCATTAGAAATAAAATAAAAACATGGAAAAACAAAAATATTTCCCCCACAGCTATACTGCAAATCCACTTTAAAAGGAACCCTGCATGATCAGACAAGTTCATCTTGTTGGATGGATAAGTGTATCTCTAGTATGTATACTGAACTAAAATAAATACCAGCTGATTATGGGTGTTCACACTCTTATTCTCACTAAGCTAATCAGATTCTAACACAACCTTGTTTGTCCGATCATCATGCACCTGTCATATCTTAAATCTGTTGTCCTCTCTTTCACAGAGGGGGTCATTTCAGTGTCGCTGCAACCCTCCTTCACCCCAGCTAACTCTATTCAGTTCATCAGCATCTAGTCCAGATCCTCACAGGTCTTCTGCTCATCTCATCCTGCATATCTAAGTATCTTCCCCCAAGTTACCTTATTGGTGTTCCAGTACAGCTTCTCAGAAATCTAATCCTCATCTGATCCTGCATCCCACATCACTACCACCACCAGTGTCCAGACTCCATAAGGGTATTCATGCTGTCTCACTACCCTTCATGAGTTCATCACAATGGAATGGAATGTTAAACTCGTATTAAGTCTCTCCTGATTCAAATTTCAACCATCACTTTCACACATTACTGAAAAATATCTGCATAAAAAACTGCATAGCATATTACTTTTGGTATGTGATGTGATGCTATTGCTTAACAGAACTGCAAAAAAAAAAAAAAAAAAAAGCATTGTTTTTTTGGCTGCCTTGAGACTTGCTGCTTTTCACTGAGTTTGAAACTGCCACATTATTTAAGTCTAATGGAACAATTCTAATGCTCTCCTTTTCCTTCCCTAGTCTTTCTCCCTCACCACCATTGCATTTCCCATACCTCTCTCTCTCTCTCTCTCTCACTCTCACCCCCTCTCCTCCATATGCTGGCTTGCACAACAGCACAGTCAAATCAATATGGCCGGGGCGATTAATGCGCTGGCGGTGGCGATGTACTTATAAAGAGCTTTCATGGCCCAGTGAAGGATGAAATCACCCTCTGAGTCCTGAGATCTTGAAAGTCTGAGGTGTACCAGCAAAGACAGAGAGAGAAAGAGAGAGAGTGAGTTGCAATGGGAGGCCAAAGTGTGAGCGAGATCAGATACAGACTTTATTGGATCTCCTCCAATAGCTGAAAATGTAGAAGGAAAGAGAAATGTGAAATCTTTGAGAAGAGCATTGGACCTTTTCCAATAACCAAGTAAAAGAGGCATGAGTCCACTTCTGACAGGAGGGACGTGCCTGAAAAACTGAATGGAAGTGGGACTGAAAGAGGTGGAGAGAGAATGACATCACTCTTAATGCTTTTGGTGCTGCTGAAATTCCTCTATTTAACGCCTTGGTGCTGCTGCTAAAGATCTCTGGGACTAAAGACAAGCTTTGGCTGTGTTAACAGTCACAAGTGATTTTGTACTTAAATCCATGTACTGGCTTGGGCAGTGAACACAGGCAGAAAGACATTTTTAGGGCACATGAGATTCCTGAGGGGTGGTTGGTTTCAATTAATGCAAAATCAAGGTCCAACTGAATAGCTGATCCTTAGTAAGATCAAATACAATTTCTCTGTTTTATTCATAAACTACAGGCTCTTTGAATTATAATCTGCATTATAGTGAATGAACAGGTGCAGTGTTAATTAATAACAGAAATTTAATGAAGTGAAGTATATCATAAACTCATCTGCAGTACTAAAACAGTTAAGCAGCAGATGCATCATAAATGTAACTAAGATGCTGCAGAGCTTCTACCTTTGGGCACACACATGCAGCTCTATCCCATTCTTGCACACTCTCAGTGACTGATAGTAATTTCCTCCCTTACTCATGTGTTGTGATGAAATGTGGTGATCAGCCTGAGTCGAAACGGCTGCCCTTCGCATCAGATGGATGACTGAAGAGGAAAGAGAGAGGGAAGGAAAAGATGCCTGGGTAAGATTAGAGAGAGAGAGAGGAGATGAATAGATGAAATGTGGATGATTGTGACAATTGATGACAAAAGTGCACACATACATAAAAGCACATACTATTTACTACACAAATCAAATCAGCTTTATTAACCAAGTATGCTTGAAACATGCCTGTGAAGTTTGTTGCTGAAAAAAACACTCCAGTATTGGATTTTTTGCATGTCTAAAACCCCCTCGGGTTCAGCCCTGATCGGAATGAGCTGTTTCTGTGTCTGTGGCTTTAAATTTTAATGAGCTGTCTGACTCCGCCCCTGATTCCACCCCTCTAAGGAAATAGATGTGGCTTAATGGATCTGGAGAGGAGGGCGGAACTTTCTTCCAAGTGGGGAGAGCCAACTGAACCTGGGGACGGTGCTGACTCCCCCACATGACATCATGAGGGGAAAATCTGAGAAAGGCTTTTTTTAGCACACATTTTCTGAAAGGTGGGGGAAGAGAGGGCAGGGGGGATGGATTGTTTGGGTACTTGAGGGGATTGTGGACAGACCAGGGGCACATATTTTTGTTAGAAAAGCCTGAAAAAGTGATTTTTGCATATGTCCCCTTTAAAATATGGTTTTGCAAAGGGATCTCAGCACTTCTGTATGCATAGGAGTGCTCTTTAGTGTGTTTGGATTTTAATTCTTGGTGAATAACAAATCCCAGAAAAGAACTGTTTGATTATACTCCCAAAATAGATTTTTCATAGTAAAATACAATTGCACAACAACAAGCATCTTCTTCAGATTCTTCATCTTTACAATTGATTTTCCAGCAGATCTCTGGAAGTGTGTGACATCATGTAGCATAGGTCAAGCAGCATGTCACAATGAAAGCATGTGGTACAGAGGGGCATTTTGGGTTAATTTTTCAAGAAGCTCTTTCAAGGACATGACGCAAGCTCTTGCTCTGAAAATGGAGATAATGGAGACTGAATTGAACAGAAGTTAAAGGAGTTGATAAGGTTTTGCTTTTGATCATTTATCAAATTAACATTCCCATTAAAAATTAATTTTAAAAAAGTAAGGCTGATAATTAATGATTAATGGATGCTTGCCCAGCTCAGACTTAAAGCAATCCTTCTTCTTTGAAATAAGAGGCTCATGCCCCCTGTGTCTCCATTATTGCACATCACTTTTTGCATTGTGAGGCACTTTACCAACACAGACCCAGTGGTTTGAGAAGTTACCTGAAGTGGAAAGCATCAACTCCCTCTGTAGACTAAAAAAACATAAATTTCAAGTTAACAGAAACACAATGATACCTGTCACTGCTGTCAGGCCAGAACCTCCTATCTCCAAAATCACAGCTTTTTAGGGAATGAAAAAAAATACACTGCATTTTCAAATAATTTAACACTGAATGGCCAAATTCAGATTCTTCTTGACATTTTTTGATTGGTTGAAATTTGTAAAACCAACTCACAGATGCCAAGGGTGACAGAAGTATAAATCAACATACTATGACGAAAAAGAATAAAATCATGAAAAATGGAGATTGGAGGTTTTGACGCAACACCAGAGTTATTGGCTAAAGGCCTTTGCACATGAAGGGCAACGCCAATAAACATCACAAAAATGTGAATAATCCAGGGGCGAATTTTGTTGCAACTTTCTATGTACATCAGGAGCAATGCAATTTGTCAACAATAAGTGTTTTGATTCTTTTGACTGGCCAGATTTGTGCTTGTTGGGAGTGCAACTTAATATTTGGAGGGAATTATTCACATGAAAATAAAAAGAACAGTTGGTGTGCAAGGGCCTTAAGGCTGGCCACGCATTACATAATTTTAGGCCAGATTTGCCTCCAACGATGATAGTTGGGACATATCCTGAGTGGAGGCTCTTCACAAAATATTATTAGTCTGAATGATCCTCATGTTGTAAAAATTCTAGGTCTAAGTGTCTCAAACGGAATACCTACAGCAACCAATGAGAGCAAGCAGACCGAGTAGCGTCACCAAATGAGTTGAGCTTTCTCTACATAATTGTGGGGACTCATTGCCTCAAACATACAAATAAACTAAACTGGACTTTTGTGAGTTCAAATAACTTGTTATATATTAAATGCATTCCAATTACACTAAATATTTCTGAAAATTAAATACGGATGCTAGCGTTATTACTTTGGTTTGCTTCACTAGTTTAAATTAATTACGTGTTCTAAGCTGAGATTCAAATGCTAATTTCAAAGTGCAGTAATTAAGCAAAATCAACTATTTTGACAGAGCAATGGTTAAAGTTCAATTATTTTATAGTGTGACAATTTTGGACCTTTGGAACGAAATTTCAGTAGATACACTGATTTGATTATTGTGCAACAGTAAACTGTTATCAAGAAAGTCCAAACACCAAACAAGAGTCAATGGCAGAATAAGCTGTTTGGCATTGGCAGACAAGATTTGGCACATTTTTCATGGGCGCAACCCACATACTTAGCTCTGCTGCTCATCCCACAAATGCATGATCCTTACAAATGTGGCATCGTTTAAAAGGGTAATAAACAGGCTTTCCAACGGTATAGGATTTATTACCAAGAAGCATTGTTACAATAAAGAAATAATGTACCAAACACAAATTGATGTACTTTTTGTTTTAAGTTTAGATTACCTGTTGAAGGGATTTAACAGGCTCATTTTCCACAATCTCTCTTCTGTGTATGGGAAAGCTTTGGTCCATCATTTGAGATGGGGGTGGCATTTTGATGTTTTTTACTTAATGTCTTCTACCAGAGTATTTCTGGTGTTTTCAAGAGTTGCATCATCTTGTCCACTGGGCACGTTGGGAAGATTGTTTACCTCATCTCTCTTTGGGTGTTTGATGTTCTTGATTGAAAATTCTCTCATTGGGTTACTTTTACTTTTATTACCTCCATTAACTGTGACATCTTCAAATCCAGCTCTTCAAAGATTTGTATGACAGTTGCCCACCTTGAACTTCAGGCTGTTCTTCCAGCCATACCAGTCAAGCTGATGACCAGACTCAGAAAGACGCTTGTGAGTGGTTGGGCAACAATGGCAAATTCTTCATCACCAGGGTAGGCTGTATAACTCTACATTGACTCAGCAAGTTTGTCCAATATGTCATGCATTACAACACATGCAAGGGTAATGTGTTCCATCTCTCATAAAAGCAAGATCTCCCTGTTTCAGTTTGTAATGAGCATCAACTAAGAATTTGGGAATGTCAAAAAATTCTGGCCATTGTCCTCTCAGGGTTAGTTAAGCTCCAGAATTCGACAGGATCTCAGTATCAGCTGTGCTTAAGTCAGAGTCTGACATTGAGTGGGGAGATAAAAGGGCTGACAACTGGAAAGTGACGAGAGGTATGACTTACAGCGTAGCTCTCAGGCAAATCTGCAGTTTCAGTGAAATTGACACAACTTTTGTCTTTTTTGAAAAGAAAACAACTCAATGCTGTCCTCAGTTCTTTTTTTAAAGAAGAAATGTCGTCAAGTTCTGATAACATCTACGCTGTAGCAGCATCCACGCTAGTCTCTTCTGCCATAAATGCACCGGCCTCTTCTTGCTGCTTGCTTACGTCACGACTCTGCAGCGCCTGAAAGTACTGCTCCTCGACGCTGATTGGTCCTGTCACTTTCTAACTGGGCCCAAATGGTTCAGATTGGAGCTTTGCAAGATGAATTTGCCAGTAAGAAACACGGAAACGGGTGAACCTATCTGCTTTGCAAGGTTAGATATCATCTACATCCATGACAAGTCTCAGCAACAACACCTTTCAAATAGATACACCTAATTCTTACATAGTTGACTAGAATTTGATGTTAAGGACTAAGATCTAAGAATAAAATGGATTTCCTGCACAGACGTGTGCATGTTGAGTTAAGTCTTGGAACAAGTCTGAAACTCTTTAAACAAAGATATTCCTCTCAGAGTTGTATTGTAGAGAGGGTGTTTGATTCTTTTACAAATGGGATTAAGTTTACTTTAGAGATGCCTTTAATAAAAAAAAACAAAAAAAAACTGCATCAGCTTTGCTTATAAGCTTTAGGCACTATTGTCCTTTGCCTTTTGCAGACAATTAAAACAATAACTACCTCCAGGATTTTATATGTCAAATAAAGGGGTTGCACCAAGGTTATGCTTACAAATCTATCCATTGATATAAAAGATCTTTTTATAAATACACTGTCCAATAAATAGCCTTATTTTTTCCAGTGCAGAAAATGCTGGGAGGCCTGCAGTTTTGTCTTTCCAACATTTCTTCATCGAAGTTTGACCACCTGAGATACAGTTTGAGTTGGGTAATTGGACAGATGGAGTGTGGCAAAGCAACACATCCAGGACTCTTTGTGTTTAAAGAAAAACATTGTGCTTCCATTTCAGCGTAGGATATAATGTGTGTACATTTCAGGCAGACAACAGGCCACTGTAGCTCAGTTTTCTTGCTAAGAAAAGTTTGAAAATGAAGCTTTGAGCCCAAAATTGTTTGAGAATTCTCTGCTACATTTTGTGTGGAGTACTTCCTGCATGATTGATTTATCTTGATGGTTGCTTTGACTTTGATCGCAGTCAAGGATTTTTTAGAAGTTTAGGTTGTTTTTGGCTGGCTTTGTTAGTCGGATGTGTGCATTTCCCATCTGGGAGTGCATAACTACATTACTGTGTGACTTTGGGAAACTTTGGAAGTTCCTCACCAGCTGCAGTAGCATTGATGTCAGACCTGTACAAAGAACAACCCAAAGGATTGGGGAACAATGTTCCATTAACATTACTCCACAGAGAATTAGAGATGAAACCATCAAAATCAGTCTAATACTTTCTATTATTGAGTAAAAAAAAAAACTAGATTTTTTTTTTGTCAAGATACAATGTCATCTCAAGGAAATGTGCATGTTTGATTTAATTTAAAAGTAACTAAACCCCAAGACCACTGTTTTACTGGAGAACCTGAGGAAAACATGGTTTATACACAATCTCAGTTAATGGCACTAGGATTGGGTGGTATTCATTTTTCAATACCGTCATACCTCCCCAGATTTTACTGGGGTTTATGGTATTACTGCCAGTTGTTAAAAAAAAAAAAAAACATTCTACAAGCACTTGTTGGCATGCATGAGCAAGCATCGTACGCATAGCATAGTGCGTGCCTCTGTAGACACTTCATTAAATCCTTTATTGAAATGCTTCAGCTCAAAAACGTCTATTAGGTGACATTTACAGGAGTGCCGGAAGTGATTTGCCGTTGAAGCACTGATCTCACACAAACAGTTACTGCAGGACAGAAGTGCAAAGAAAGTTTCTCTTTTTCCTCTCCATGTATGAATATTACATGCTCTCTTTTCCTATCTGTTCCATCCCCTCCTCCCGGAGGTAATGTGAGAAATAATCATATATTATTGTGATGATCTTTGAATGTTTACAAAAGTTTAGTGTGCTTTTAGACAGATAAAGATTGGCCTTAAATATTATTCCCACGAACAATGCTGGGCTCCATCCAGCTGCAAGCTCACTTTTTAAGAAGCCTATAAAAAGTTAAAGACTACTTCAGTACCTAAAATAACCAACAAGTACCAAGTAACTTAATCAATTTAACATAAAAAGGGGTCAGAATAACTTTGCATGTTTTTTGATAACCTTCGATGGCTTTAATCATACATGGTGTTGCTGCTGCATGATGCGTGTGTGGTTATTAACCCTCTGAGGACAGCATTGGCATCTATGGCAAGAACAGACATGTTATTCAAAGTTTAATAACTTTTGAACTGTAAATCATAGGCACTGTTTTTTTTTTCTCTTTTCCCTCCATTGTGCCAATATAATGACACTATCCACGTCTTCATAGCTCTTTTCATTGAGCCCGAAACTTGGGTGATTTTCTGGGGTCTTTAATGTTTAAATCAACACCCCTAAGTCCAATATTGAACATCGTATATCCATTTAAAATCCATTTTTCGATCGTTCTGGCAGCTTTCCCACTGCCACATTGTCTTTTTTATTCCAGAATGCATTGCAACTGGGCTGTGACAACCAATGGCAGGCTGTTCTATCATCCCATAATGCTTAGCGGCACAGTGCCTGTGCACTGAATTGGAACCTGGAGAAAAAGGCCTAAATGAAACATAACAGAAATAAATTGACACAGAGAGGCTACGATTTGTCTCTCTTTGTCACTGCAGGCACGAACTGCTTTAAACAATGGCTAAGATTCCCAAGAGCGGAAGGACTTGAAAAATGCATATATTTGAAAGACTTTTTGTCACAGAATGATTATTTTGTCACTTTTTGGTCTTTGAGTTTTAATTTCTGATTAACTTCGGGTTTTTTTTTTGTTTGTTTGTTTGTTTGTTTGTTTGTTTGTTTTCTTGTTTGTTTGTTTTTTGTCTTTATAGTTCCATAATTTAAAAAACAAAACAAACAAACAAAGAAAAACCCCTAAGTGACATTACCGCACACATATTCTGAAAAGGAACCCTGCATGATCAGTCAAGTACTGTATTGCTGCCAATTCCTAAACAGCACTTCTTCTCATGATCCAGTGTCTGATTGGTGAAGCCTTGAATATCAGCTATGGAGTTGAAGGTCATGGAAAAAGTGGGTGGTTACTTTGGAGATCTGTGGCTATGGCAGAAGGCCTTTAGCACCAGATCAGCCAGTAGAATTTTTTTTCAAATCCATTTATTTGTTGCAGACAGTTTCAACCCAAAAGAGGGCAGTCACTCAGCACATTTTAACACAAAATGTAGAATTTATAAGCTTTGTGCTAAAATGAAAAGATTTGGACTTATCAACATTACCACTAGATCCCCCAGTACTTAAGTATTGGGGCATATCTTCCTCTGAGAAAAAAAGAAAAATAAAGAAAAGAATATGCAAACATTTGCATGAAAAGTGTTTGAACAAAGGCAAAACAAGTCTTTCAAAAATAGAATTTAATTGAGATAATATTTTCTAAATGATATCTAGATGCCTTCTGTGTCACAGTAAACATCTACAACCATGCACTTTGTTGTTTTACCACTGTGAAAATTAAAACAGTTTTTACACGTTAATCTAACTCTTTGGAATACATTTTTCAACTGTCTCTTGAACTAATGCTCCCACCTTTACATTTGTCCATACATCTACACTTTAACTATTTGAAATTGCCCTTCTGTTCATAAAAAATGAACTGAGCTTGGATGAGTAGGGAAAAAGTTAAAATAAAAGAAAATGTAATGAGAGAGTCTGTGTGTGTGTGTTTGTACATTAGAGTGATGGATATGTGAGATTAGCTCCCAACAATGGGATACTGCTGTGATGCTAATACACACACATCAATCACTTTAGGATGCAGACAGTGTTTGTTTATGTGCATTATGTCCATGAATGACCGTGAATGTGAGCAGCTGTTTTTGTGCATGAGAGAGAGTGTTGACAATGTCAACAGTCCCCTTTTCACCTTTTGTGTCATCGGACCATCCATGTATCAATCAACTGGTCCATCTCCCTTCAGGTCTCCACCTCCTCTCGGTTATTTTCTTTTCCCAGAAACAGGCAGGCTATCTTTAAAATTTCAGCTTATTGAGCAGAACAGCAGTGTTTGTCAATCAAAGGTTGCTTGGGAGGACTAAGTGGAGGGCATACGTGATGGTCACAAAGGACAGATGAATCAACGTATTGAGAGATTACAGGATACTTGTGTTGGCAAACAGAAAAGAAACAGCATGTGACATCATCTTAAAGTTTGTCACATTTTTACACATTTTTTGTACATCTTGTTTTGTGTATTTGTATTTGAACCCATGTTTGAGCTTGTGAAGTCCTTACTTAAAGACAGGATATAGATATCACACACATGTACTTAATTTCCCTGCTAAATAGATGTGAATAAGATGAATGCATACTTTCAATGCTGTGTCCTTGTAACTTTAAGTATATTTTTATTTCCAAAGTTCAAGACATTCAGAGTTTTGCATTTTCTGATAAAAATAACAATAGGTAGCAATAAAAGTCAATAAATAAGTGCAAAGTTTATCATGCACACACATCCCACCCTCGTATCCAGATTTCTCCATCGTGGTGTGTTTGTAGAGAGTGACCCCCTAGGTTTAATAGCACACATTTCCAATGGCCCAATTCCACTAGATACGTGTCCGGTCTGTCCCCACTTTATCACTGCAACAGAGCACATAGGTTACGCTTTTAATCAATGAGAATGCTTTCACCAGCTCTGCTTCGTCTCTGCTCCGTCACAGCTCCCACAGATTACCAGGACTTCTATTTTTGCTGTATGCTGGAGCACTACACATCAATTTAGCACGGAGAACACGGAGTGAGGCAGGGAGTTTTGCCAAAACCAAATTAAAATTTATGGTTAAATTTCAGAGTAAAATTTTCCATGTTGACACCAGAAAAATGCCTAATCATATTTCACTTTGCTACATCGGCAAAATGTCATAATGGGGTCTAGCTGAGCTCGCAGTCATGTCAGACGGACAATAGGATTAGGTAAAGTCTTTCTAAATTGTACTTTTCAAGCAAATTTTAGTCAACTGATAAAGCACATTAATTTAGAGACAGGTTACCAAATTATGGTAGCACAAAAATCAAAGTCCACCCATCTCCAACTCTTGTAGTTAAGGACAATAGCTTCACATGTGTTTATGTTTTTTTTATTTATTTTTTTTATATAGTTCTTCAGAAGTATCTTCTCATAAAGCTCTGCATGATTCTTTAATTACTGCATGAACTCCTTGGTTTCATAGGTTAAGCAGTCAGGCGCCCCTTCACCACGCTGCACACTGAAAACAGAGTCATTGGGCGTTCACAGATGGCGAGTCACAAAGTCAAACTGCACATGGTCGTGATGGGCTGGAGACAAACCCAGTGGAAGTCCAGGGTTACTCAAGAATGGATTCAGGGATTCAGAGGAATTTGTTGCAATTCATATTCCTCTATTAGTAGCCATCTGCTCTCATTCTCTTCTGAATGCAGCTAAGTCCATATAAACCTAAGCTGGGAGGCAAAATAACACATGGATCTGTATGTGACTGACAGACTGACTGACTGACTATACCTTTAGAGCTGTCCAGAGTTGCATTAGTGGAGGGGGCCTCCTGTCTTTTAATTTGCCATGCAAGGAGTTTACTCATTTTTTTCTCCAAATACATAGTTATGGTGTCCTGTCCTTGGCATTGCTGCATCTGCTTTGCTAGTACAAAGGTTGTTAAATGAAAGACTTTTCTGAGCTATTGAATTGAGAATTTGCATTAGTTTAAATTCCCAAATCTTTATGGGCATTGTATGACAGAGTAAGACCTGTCATAAATGCTTTGAGATATTTCCTTATTAGGAATTATATTGTTTGTGAAGCAGAGTTCAAGTTGGACTCAACTCTCACTCTCACTGGGCGAGGTCACTCTCCTTCGGTCAGAGGAAACCCACGGCACTCCGGTGCGCGAGCTGCATATGGAAATCTAAGGTTAGAATGAGAGAAACTACTTTGGTGACCGCTTGGTTTCACTGAGTGTAGTACAACACAGTGAACATACTGATGTTATGATATAACACAAAGAGCAACAGGTAACACCTTGCTTGTGAGAAATGGCAGTGATGGGATTCAAACCCACGACTCCTGAGAGAATAGAGCCTAAACCCAGCGCCTTAGACCACTCGGCCACACTACCTCTAAAACACAAACACATTCTGTTGCAGGGACAATGCAACGCAAAGTTCATCCAAAACCTAAAAAACTTGCAAATCTATGAGTTCATCAGGCAAGTGTTGCAGTTTCCTTAGCAGGTATATACTGTTAGATATATCGTCCAAAAAGTGATGACCTAAGGAAAGATAGACTCAGTGGCAAAGGGCAAACTTGAAGTAGGAGAACTTCAAAGACATTTAGCAGAGGATGGTTTCGATCCATCGACTTCTGGGTTATGGGCCCAGCACGCTTCTGCTGCGCCACTCTGCTAAGGATTGCATGATTTTTGTCTCTGTTTGTGAAACAGAAAATCAGTTGATTTAATGAAAAGTATTGTCTTTTTGTTGGTCAGCGGGCTCCAACAACAGTTCACTCTACACCTCCTCAACCTGACATAGTGACTGTGCTTAACGGTGAGTGCTCGACGCCTGCTTAGCCCCAATTTCCATGTACTGCGTGCGCACCGTGGAACACTGGGGAATTGTACTGCAGAGCACTTCACTCCCTCTCTAGTCTATCAGAACATTTCCACAGCCGGCGCTCCAGACCGGCAGTGGCGGCTGTGCCCGGACTGACACTTCGCTTTGCTTCATTTCAGATACGCTGCAGGTCTCTTTTCAACGCTGGCTGCTGCCAAACCTCGTAAATTCACTGTCGTTCAGAAAGCACCAACCATGGAAGTCACAAGCGTAGAACATCCAGTTCTTTCAAAATAAAACACAATGCACGGACTCCCGATCGTAAATCATCACTATATCAACATTACGTCTCATCCTGCAGCGAGAATAAAGGGTCACCGAGAGGTCAGTGGGTCACAGAGCTACAACGACATCATTGACGAGGAGAAGTTAACTTTTGGGGATATGTAGACAAAATTTTTGCATAAAACTACAGATCCTTTAAGCACACATTGACCTTTTGACATCCTAATGTACTCACGCAATAGCAGAAGCAATAATATCATGGACTTCTAGAGGAAAGGATGATAAATTAACTCCAAAAGGTAAAACAGTCTGCTGTTGACATACTATTCCTGCATGAACTTGCAGTTCCCCTGTGATCTCTTCCTGCTGAGCAGGAGTGCACGCCATGGCGCCTTGGATTCGCTCTCAGGGCGAGATCACTCTCCTTCGGTCAGAGCAAACCCACAGCGCTCCGGTGCATGAGCTGTATATGGATATCTAAGGTTAGAATCAGGGAAACTACTTTGGTGACCACTTGGTTCCACTGAGTGTAGTACAACACAGGGAACATACTGATGTTACGATATAACTAAAACAGCAACAAGTAGCACCTTGCGTGTGGGAAATAGCAATGGTGGGAGGCCCAAGTTCATTCGAAATCTTAAATAACTTGCAAATCCATGAGTTCATCAGGCAAGTGTTGCAGTTTCCTTAGTTGGTATAAATTGTTAGCTATATCATCCCAAAAGTAATGATCTAAGGATAGATGGACTCAGTGGCAAAGGGCAAACTTGAAGTAGGAGAACTTCAAAGACATTTAGCAGAGGATGGTTTCGATCCATCGACCTCTGGGTTATGGGCCCAGCACGCTTCCGCTGCGCCACTCTGCTGAGGTTTGAATGGTTTTTGTCTCTGTTTACAAAACAGAAAATTAATTGATCTAGTTAAAAGGATTATGTCTTTGTTGGTCAATGGGCTCTAACAACATTTCACTCTGCATCTCCTCAAGCTGACATATTGACTGTGCTTGACGGTGAGTGCTCGAAGCCTACGTTGAATCAAGGAAACTACTTTGGTGACCACTTGGTTTCATTAAGTGTAGTACAACACAGGGCACATACAGATTTCAGGATATAACAAAAACAGCAATAGGTGAGAAATAGCAGTGATGGGATTTGAACCCACGTCTCCTGAGAGACTGAAGCTTAAATCCAGCACATTAGACCACTTGGCCACACCACCTCTAGCACACATTGACATTCTGTTGCAGCAAAAATGGGACACAAAGTTCATCCGAAATCTTCAGTAACTTGCAAATCCATGAGTTCATCAGGCAAGTCTTGCAGTTTCCTTAGGCCGGCCACATGCTACAGGATTTTAAGCTCGATTTTAGCCAAGATTTGACTCCCCGACGATTGTGGGGGTGCACACCGTACTGTATACGTACTTTCACCGCTCACAACCATAAACACAACTGTACCTTAATTCCAGTTACGATTTTTTCCTTAGTCTTTCCCCTGTTTTATGATTGTTGCTGCACCTGTAACACACGCCAGGACAGCCTGTTGTGGTAAGAAAGCAAGACAGTATCAACAGATAAACGTTTTTTTTTTTGTTTTTTTTTTTCCTTCCCTGAAGTCACGTGATCAGGCGAAGTCGTAGGCAGGTCTGCAGGTGTGTGGTCTCCAGTGATCTGACAGTCTGGCTGAGTCATCTAGTGTGTGCGTTCAGAGGATTAAAGATGAAAACTCTTTGAAAATTGCCTGGAAGTCTATGGTCTCTCCAGTTTTAAAATTGTTTCTAATTAAAAAATCGTCTAGTGTGTGGCCGGCCTTAGTCGGGATAAATTATTAACTATATCATCCCAAAAGTGTTGAGCTAAGGATAGATGGACTCAGTCGCAAAGGACAAATCTGAAGTATGAGAACTTCAAGAACATTTAGCAGAGGATGGTTTCGATCCATCGACCTCTGGGTTATGGGCCCAGCACGCTTCCTCTGCGCCACTCTGCTGAGGATTGGAGGATTTTTGTGTCTGTTTATGAAACCGAAAATCAGTTGAATTTAAGGAAAAGTTTTTTCTCTTTGTTTGTCAGTGGGCTCCAACAACAGTTCACTCTACACCTCCTCAACCTGACATAGTGACTGTGCTCAACAGAGAGTGCTCGAAGCCTACATAAAAATCAAGAAAACTACTGTGGTGACCGCTTGGTTTCATTGAGTATGTTACAACACAGTGAACATACTGATGTTTCGATATAACACAGACAGCAACAGGTAACACCTCGCATGTGAGAAATAGCAGTGTTAGAATTTGGACCCATGCCTCCTAAGAGGCTAGAGTCTAAATCCAGTGTTTTAGACCGCTCAGCCACACTACCTTTAGCACACACAACACATTCTGATGCATAGACAATGCAACACAAAGTTCATCCATATTCTTACATAACTTACAAATCACTCTAATCTTGCAGTTGCCCTAGTCAAGATAAATTGTTACCTATATCATCCCAAAAGTAGTGACCTAAGGATAGATGGACTCAGTGGAAAAGAGCAAAAAGGAGAACTTCATGGAAATTGTGCAGAGGATGGTTTTGGTCCATCAGTCTCTGGGTTATGGGCCCAGAATGCTTCCACTGCACCAATTTGCTGTGGTTTATATGATTTTCTTTTCCTTTAAAACTCATAGTTAGCGGGAAACACAAAAACCTCTTCATTCATAAAGACTGCAGTATTTTTGCCACAGCACTGGATTGTGAAAAATTGACTCCAGAATCAAGGCAAACATAAAATTAGTTGCTCTAGTAGTAAGGGTTTCCTTTGTTTCTTCTCTGTTTAAGACTGTCAGATTTTGAGAAGTATGCAATACCATTTAATACTGATACTAATCAATCGCCATTGATCATCATACTCATATAATAGCAGTAAAATTAGCTCATCGACTCTAAGTCCCTGTATTATCCTAACATTACTAG
The DNA here is from genome assembly GCF_018320785.1 of Cheilinus undulatus. Lineage (NCBI taxonomy): Eukaryota > Metazoa > Chordata > Actinopteri > Labriformes > Labridae > Cheilinus > Cheilinus undulatus. Next base: position 25,686,517 of record NC_054874.1, on the reverse strand, counting down.
TTGCTTACCTGTTGAACTACACTCTCCTGCTCACCCTCTCCTTCGGTTTCCCTGTCAACAACTTGCAGCTCTGACTCTTCCTTTTCTGTCTGCATCTCTGTGTGCTCCTCTCTCTGCCCGCTACTGTCTGCCGCCTCTTCACCTTCAACCTGTTGCTGGAGCATTGCAGTTGCAGAGGATGTTGAGGCTACAGCAGCCCGTCCAGCAAACATGTCTGTTATCTTTGCACATTGAGCAGCATCTGCAGCGAGATTCTTTCGTTTTTTAGCACACAATTTCTCTGCACCCCCTTTCAGTCATTTTTGTTAGTCCATGTTCCCACTCCATGCTCAGCACTGTCACACTGTGAAACTATCAGGAGTTACAGGGGACTCCGCAGGAAAGGGATGGTGCCGCTTTCGTACTATATCCAGATTTGTTCAGTTCACTGTCTATATTCAAGAATGACCAATGTGCTCCCCCCCCAATTGTGGGCCAGTCTCTCAGAAAAAAAAAAAAAAAAAAAAAAAAAGAAATCCAACTGCATCAGCCCCTGAGGACTGTTGGCCCACCGGAAAAATGCCCAGTATGCCAGATTACCAGTCCAGCCCTGTCAATGAAAATTCAATAATTAGTCTACAACTGCTGGTCTAATCGAGGCTTGTTTAACTTGCCTCTGTATCTATTTTCATGGACTTTGCTCCTGTTCTGATTGCTCTATATAGTCTGTTTCACATTTAAGCTTTCTGTATATCTCTGACTGGTCTTTCCTTCCACTTAGACCTCATATTTCCTTGCCTCCTTCCCAACCCTTCCTCCAGTATATATTTTGCCCACAGTCAGACAGTTCATGGAAATGAGCTGTCAGCAGCTCACAGAAACTCCCAGTGGTGTGAAAGAAGAGCTGCCTCTTTTGCTCCGTCTGCGTTTTTTTTTTCTCTGTGTGGCGGAAGGAAGGCTGCCTTTTCACATTGGCTCTTGGGATTTTGATGATGCAAAAGGGAAGAGTAGAAATGCACATTAAAAGATGCTACATTAAAAGACAAACATGTGTCAACTGTGACCATACTGTGAAGGTGGGACTTTTTTTGATGGTTTTACGTAGCCATTCAAACCAAATGTTCTTCCTGTCCTGTGTTGTTCACCTGCTGCTGAATATGAGAGATGTATTTAACCTCATAGCCACTTGTTAAATATATACAGTATGTGGACAAATAACTTTTTTATCAAGAAGTATTCCCAATGAGATAAAAGAATGTCTTTACAAGAGAGTCCTGGCCAAGACAGCAGCATGATTTTAACTGCTGCAGCTGCTGAGCAGCAAGCTGAACATCTGAATCCAGTGTATTGAAGCAGGGAGGCAGCTTAAACATGCAGAGCAGGGGTCCCCAGGACCAGAGTTGAAAACCACTGCATTAGCATGATTGTCCTGACAAAGATGACTTGAACTGCATAATGTTGCCTTGGGGCAATGAACAAACTTAGTATTAGTTATTATAGAAAATCAGAATGCCTTCAAACAACAAAAATAAACTCATTTACATACTCATGTATCTGAATACAATTTTTTTTCTATTTATTTTGATTAACAAAAGGAAACAAAAGATGGCTATTGGGTTGGAGATATATTGTGATTTTATATTTCAAGAGGACTGGGCTCTGGAACCAGTCCTCTTGAGAGGGGTTGGACTCTTTTCTACAGTGGAGCTGCACTTGGTGAGAGGTGCCGAGCAGGTGTGGGCATACTGATTGCCCCTGGGCTGGTAGCCTGTACATTGGGGTTTACCCCGGTGGACGAGAGGGTAGCCTCCCTCCACCTTCAGGTGGGGGGACAGGTCCTGACTGTTGTTTGTGTAGATGCACCGAACAGCAGTTCAAAGTACCCACCCTTTTTGGAGTCGCTGGATGGGGTGCTGGAGAGCGCTCCTTCCGGGGACTCCATTGGCCTGCTGGGAGACCTCAATGCTCACGTGGGTAACGACAGTGAGACCTGGAAGGGCGGCCCCCCGATCTGAACCCGAATGGGGCCTTTTTGGCCTGTGGGACTCCAGAGGCAGCTGACAGGTACAGGCAGGCCAAGCAGTTTGTGGCTTCAGGGGTTGCCAAGGCAAAAACTCAGACGTGGGAGGAGTTCGGAGAGGCCATGGAGAATGACTTCCGTACGGCTTCAAGAAGATTCTGGACCACCATCCTGCATCTCAGGAGGGGGAGCAGTGCGTTGTCAACACCTTGTACGGTGGAGATGGCGTGCTGTTGACCTCGACTCGGGATGTTGTGGGTCAGTGGAAGGAATACTTCAAAGACCTCCTCAATCCCATCCACACGCCTTCCGATGAGGAAACAGAGTCTGGGGATGCGGATGTGGGCTCTTCTATCTCTGGGTCTGAGGTCGCCGAGGTGGTCAAAAAGCTGGCAGGGCCCCGGGGCTGGATGAGATCCTCCCTGAGTTCCTCAAGACCCTGGATATTGTAGGGCTGTCTTGGCTGACACACCTCTGCAACATCGTGTGGACATCGGGGACAGTGCCCCCGGACTGGCAGACTGGGGTGGTGGTTCCCCTCTTTAAGAAGGGGGACCGGAGGGTGTGTTCCAATTATAGGGTGATCACACTCCTCAGCCTCCCCGGTAAAGTCTATTCAGGGGTCCTGGAGAGGAGGAAGTCGGACTCGTTCCTGGTGCGTGTTGGACTCCGCCAGGGCTGCCCTTCGTCACCGGTTCTGTTCATAACTTTTATGGACAGAATTTCTAGGTGCAGCCAGGTCGTTGAGGGTGTCCAGTTTGGTGGCCTCAGGATTAGGATCAGGATTATCTGAGACCATGGTCCTCAGTCGGGGTGGAAAAGGGTGGAATGCCCTCTCCAGGATGGGAATGAGATCCTGCTCCAAGTGGAGGAGTTCAAGTATCTCGGGGTCTTGTTCACAATGAGGGAAGAATAGAGCAGGAGATCAACAGGCAGATCGGTGCGGCGTCAGCAGTGATGCGGTCCCTGCATCGGTCTGTCGGGTGAAGAAAGAGCTGAGTCGAAAGGCGAAGCTCTTGATTTACCGGTTGATCTACGTTCCCACCCTCACCTATGGTCATGAGCTGTGGGTAGTGACCGAAAGAACAAGATCACAGATACAGTCAACTGAAATGAGTTTTCTCCGCAGGGTGTCTGGGCTCTCCCTTAGAGATAGGGTGAGAAGCTCGGCCACCCGGGAGAGACTCGGGGTAGAGCCGCTGCTCCTCCACATTGAGAGGAGCCAGATAAGGTGGCTCAGGCATCTGGTCCAGATGCCTCCTGGACGGCTCCCTGGTGAGGTGTTCCGGGCAGGTCCCACTGGGAGGAGGCCCCGGGGAAGACCCAGGACACGCTGGAGAGACTATGTTGCTCGGCTGGCCTGGGAACGCCTTGGGATCCTCTGGGAAGAGCTGGACGAAGTGGCTGGAGAGAGGTAAGTCTGGGATTCCCTGCTTAGGCTGCTGCCCCCATGACCTGATCTCGGATAAGTGGAAGAAGATGGATGGATGGATGGATGGATATTTCAAAAAGAACTCTAAAGACTTAGGGGCAGTGTTATGACAGATAAGCTGGTTCTTTGCTTAAGGGCAATGTTGCTATAGAGGGCTAACCACAGGCCTGAATAACATATTACGGGTTTATTTGCTTTTCCCTTGGCAGTATGTTACCCTTTCCCTGTCTGTCTCTTTTCATCTCATCTTCCTGCAATAAAGATACATTTGCTTGCCTTTGCTGCCTCATGCTTGCTCATGATGGATTTGTGTTTGATTTGTATCATGTAGAGGTACATCTCAAAAAATAGAATATCATGAAAAAGTCCATTATTTTTCTCATTTCAGAAAGTGAAACCCATATATGATATAGACTCATAGAGTGAAATATTTCAAACCTTTATTTCTTGAAATGTTGATGATTATGGCTTACAGATAATGAAAACCCAAAATTTGGTGTCTCAGAAAATTTGAATTTTGCATAAAATCAATATAAAAGGCTATTTTAAACAAAAATGTCAGGCTTCTGAAAAGTATGTTCATTTCTATGCATTCAACACTTGGTTACTGCATCAGTAAGGCGTGGCATGGAGGCGATCAGCCTGTAGCACTGCTTAGGTGTAATGGAAGCCCAGGCTGCTTTGATAGCGGCCTTCAGGTCATCTGCATTGTTGGGTCTGGTGTCTCTAATCTTCCTCTTGACAATACCCTATAGATTCTTTATGGGGTTCAGGTCAGGCCAGTTTGCTGGCCAGTCAAGCACAGTAACACCATGGTCAGCCAGCTACCAGCTTTTGGTACCTTTGGCAGTGTGGGCAGGTGACAAGCTCTGCTGGAAAATGAAATCAGCATCTCCATAAAGCTTGTCAGCAGAAGGAAGCATGAAGGCCTCTAAAATGTCCTGGTAGATGGCTGCGTTGACTGTGGACTTCAGAAAACACAGTGGGCCAACACCAGCAGATGCCATGGCAGCCCAAATCATCACTGACTGTGGAAACTTCACACTGGACTTCAAGCAATGTGGATTCTGTGCCTCTCCACTCTTCCTCTAGACTCTGGGACCTTGATTTCCAAATGACATGCAAAATTAACTTTTATCTGAAAAGAGGGCTTTGGACCACTGAGCAACTGTCCAGTTCTTTTTCTCCACAGCCCAGGTAAGACACTTCTGACGTTGTCTCTGGTTCAGGAGTGGCTTGACATGTGGAATGCAACATTTGTAGCCCATGTCTAGTCCACTCCTTGTGAAGCTCCCCCAAATTCTTGAATGGATTTTGCTTGACAATCCTCTCAAGGCTGCGGTTATCCCTTATGCTGGTGCACCTTTCACTACCACACTTTTTCATTCCACTTAACTTTCTATGAATATGCTTGGATACAGCACTCTGTGAACAACCAGCTTCTTTAGCAGTGACCTTCTATGGCTTACCCTCCTTGTGGACGCTGTCAATGCTGTTTTCTGCACATCTGTCATGTCTGCAGTCTTCCCCATGATTGTGTAGCCTACTGACCCAGACCGAGTGAACATTTAAAGGCTCAGGAAACCTTTCCAGGTGTTTTGAGTCAATTAGCTGCTTTGGGTGTGACACCGTGGCTTTCCAATATTGAACCTTTTCACAATATTCCAATTTTGTGAGACAGGGTTTTCATTATCGTTAAGCCACAATCATCAACATATTATGAAATCAAGGCTTGAAATATTTCACTCTGTGTAATGAGTCTATATCATATATGAGGTTCACTTTCTGAAATGAGTGATATAAATATTGAACTTTTTCATGATATTCTAATTTTTTTAGATGTACCTGTACACTGAGTTTATGCTTGCCTAAAATTGTATATAAATAAAAAAATATGCAATTGAATTTTAAAAAATTGACTTAAAAAAACATGCCGTTTTGGATTTATCTGGCATACTGCTTTGATTATAGATTTAAGTTTTCAGAATTGAACTACCTTTAAATCTTGTTTTTATTCTGATACTAACTGTACAGCACTGTAACCTTGCACAGTGTATAGAGGATAGAAACCTTGCAAGCCAGTCATCTGTTTCACTTGATGTACAGGCTGTCAGTATAAATGAACTGGAGGAAGAAATGGCCTGTGGGTGTGCATCATCATTTTTTTGAAAGAGGCTATGGTCAGGGCCATGGGCATTGAACCCAATCAGGAAATGAGAAAAAAATAAGCTTTTTTGATGGTTTAGAAGAGCAAGGGATAGAAAAACCTGGATACCCTTCTCAGAGATAAGTGTTGTGTGCAGTTCAGAACAATGAAGCAGGTGGGACAAATTCTGCATCCTTTTGAAATTCAGGAGCATCGGCGAGTCATGCACAAAGCTCTCATGGATTCACTTGAACTCCTGCTTGACCACTTAAAGAAAAAATACAGTGTATACAGTGCAACATTGAGGATGACTTTGGAGTCCTGGGCCCTCTGAATGCCATAGACATTATGGAGCTACAGGGCATTCATGGAGACCCGTGTGTGCTCTGTTTTTCTACAACTGCCCGTAACTGTTGCTGAGATGAGCAGACCCTCCAGCAAAATAAAAATAATGAAAAAAAAAAAAAAAAAACTTGCATTCTACCATGTCTTGGAAGAGGTTTAATGGTTTTGCATCAAGACACTAGGCTTTAAGGACCTCAAAAAGGATTTTGCTTCCATGAAAGGGTCATGCATTTGAAGTGGGATTAGAGTACTGCACTAACAGTGACCTAAAGCACTGGAAATAGTTCTAATGGTTTTATGTTATACTTGGTTATATCTATAATTACAATCATAACACCTGTGTGGCAAGTAACACACCAAGCAACTGTTTGACATGCATTTATATTTGAAAAACTGACAGGAAAAACACACTTAATTGATACAATCTGTAACAGAATGTCTGTTGTGTCCTCAGTGTTTTTCTGTACAGGCAAACCTGTCACCTGGCCTGTTTTTATCTTCCCATCTAAATCAGCTTTCTTCACACGTGTGTTCTTCCCATTATGTCAATCAGAATGAATGATAGAAGGCTATTCATTAAACCCAGTTAAAAATCTGCACACTAAACAATACCTGCTGCTCATGCCAACCCTAACCAACAGCTTGCACCAAAAACCTACACGCCATGTGTTTGAATTTGAATTTATTTATTTGATAGGGACGATGCAGTTTAACATAGTTCCATAACAGAGCATGAATCTGATGTGCTGCACAGAAAGTTTCTAGCAATTGCTAATTTCCAACTCTTGTCCCTAGTTGGGCCTTTGAGTAAACAGTTAATAAAATGTACAACATCTAACAGCATAAAATGGCACAAGAGTTTACAGAATAACGGGACAATAAAATACATATCCACATAAAAACAACAAATTCTATAAAACAGTTCAAATAGAAAGTTAAAAACATGGCAGTCTAAGAATGATTGCAGCTCTGGTTTGCTTTCAACCAGCACTTGACCTTTGTAGTGAAGGATTTTAAATCTGTGATTTGTTGTGTACCAACAAACAATGACCAATTAACACAAATCGCTCTCATAGCTTACCATGGCTGAATAAAACAGACAATGTACAATGTGAACCAGTGCCTGAAAGCTTTGAAACAGAATGAGGAAAAAGGTGTTTAACCTATAGACGAGTAATTGTTTTTGCTGAGATCTAAGCCTGAGTCAGCAAGTTATGGTTGCAGGTATGTATGCAAACAGAAAGTCAATTGCTTCTATTTAAAGAGAGTGTAAATATATAAAGTTAAACAAATGAACCTCCACCACCCCAGCCCCCTCCCTTATAGCATAAAGCTTTTGGCACCCACATATTGAGATTCACGCTACTCCGTGTTAATTGCTTTTGAACTAATTTTATTGTATTCAGAGCGTAATGTCATCCATATGGGGGTTTGTAGCTATTCTCCTTAAATGTTAATTGTTTTAGTCCTACCCAAATATAATAAAACATCAATAACCCCCATCCTTCAAAATTTCCACTGGCTCCCTGTCCCCTACCGCATCAAATTTAAAATCCTCCTCCTCACCCACAAAGCCCCTTCTTACCTTACTGACCTCCTGCACCATCACACCCCCTCCCGTAATCTCCGCTCGTCAAACCTCAATCTGCTCTCCCCACCAACAAGAACCAAGCACCGAAGCTTGGGGGACAGAGCCTTCTCCATAGCCGCCCCCTCCCTCTGGAATTCACTCCCTAAACATATCCAAGACTGTACGGACTTATCCACATTCAAATCACTGCTCAAAACTCACCTTTTTAAACTGGCTTTTAATGTTTGATTGTTGTTGTCTTGTCACTTTGACTGCATGTTTGTTTGTTTATTTGTTTGTTGTTTGATCGTGATATTGTCCTGTTTTGGCTTTTTGTGCAATGCATTTTATTATTTTTGTACAGTGTCTGAGTTCTTGAAAAGCGCTCTATTAATAAAATGTATTATTATTATTATTATTATTTTTTTTTATTATAGCCTGCAGGATTGACCCCACTTTACACACGGAGCATAAAAAACATGTTGACTGGAGAGCTTGCCATTGTTGTCTTCTCTTTCTTCTTCTAGTGGATTTTCAGACCACCTACATGCATACTTCCACCTTGTACACACACAAATATGCTTTGGTGTGTTGATGTTACTACTGGGAAGGCAATGTGAGGGAAAGGAGGGGTTGTGTCCAGGCAAAGTACCTTACAATTGTGCCAAATGTGAAAAAGTTCCTTGTCTTGATTTTACAAAACTCTACTGTTTGTGATGGGCCAGAGAGACTCCAGGATTGTTCCGCAGAGAAAATGCGGGCAGTATTTACTCAACACGTCCTCAATTATTAGTTCTAGACCTTCTGAAATATCTTGACATAAAGGTGCCCCACAACTCAATCTCAGTCAACCACACATGCAATGAATACAAAATAAACAAAGAGGTCAACTCTCCTCCCTGTTTGGGAATATAAGTGTTGATTCAAAATATTCAGAAGAATGACCGTCCAGCCACAAACTGGCCTCTATAAACTATCAGCAGACACTGTCCCTCAAATGAACTCAGACGAAAGTTTTAGTCTTTTTATTTATTTTACCGAGGGCAACTTCACAAGTGGTTGCGTTAAATTCTCTTTCACCCATGATGGAGCCTTTAAATTGAGTAACTGTGTCTGTGTGTTTGCGTACTTAAAGTTTATGTGTTTGTGTGTGCCAGTGAGTGTGTGTCCAAGTCAGCTCATTCCTGCAGCCCTCTGCCAGCATCAGAATGTGTCTACGTCAATTCAGGATTTATTTCCCTGCAAGCTGGGCGTGCTGCAGACTTTTGTGTTGTGTCTGTGTGTGCGTGGGTGTGTTGTAAGGTAAGTGCACACCTCATGTGCTACTATCTATACAGCCCATTTCCCAGAGGTCATTTCTCATCTTTGTGATGGTCTTTGATCCAAGGATGTCTTCTCAAAACCTTTTTTTTTTTAATTTTATTTTTTTTTACACCTCATAACTACTACACAAATAAACTGAAACTAAATCCAAAGCTACTTTTTATGTCGTCTCTGCTTCATCAGACTGAACAAATAAAGGAGTATAATTCATTTGAACACATAATGTGATTGTGCATTGAGAAAAATTCACCTTTGGCCATCACTCAACCACTTCTCAGACAGCCCCCTCTCCATTACAAGGCTACTTCCAAACTTTTTTCACAGGTGAAGTTCTTGTAGTGCATCATGGTTAAATTGTGCCCTTAAAGATACAAGGACACATGGTTTCATAGTTTCTACTGAGTGGTCTGGTTCAGTTTGGTACATCATGGTACACCTTTTTTGCATTTCCATAATCAAAAGTTGGAAAGGATCCCAAATAACTGACTCATACCTTAAAGTTTTTATGGCACACTTTTGTGTGGATGCCAAGCTTACCTATCTGCCCCAAAAGGGTGAAGCTCCACACATAATAGAGTGATGCACTGACATCATTTTCAGCCAGGCTGAGTGACAAGGCTGTCTGCCCTAAGAGAAGGGGGTGAGAACTGGAGAAAATCAGACTATTATCACTTAAATTAGGGATATTTTGACTCCATAGAGATCCAAACTGTTTCCTGGACCATGGACGTTGATAAGTGGCTACAAATTGGGTTTACTGACATTTATGTGGACCTGATTTCAAATACACGAAGCAGAGCCTAAAGAGACTCATCAGCTTGGTTCATCAGTGATGGATGAGAAACTGAGGGTGCTTTCAAACTAGGCACTATCGCTCTCCTCTCCTCTTCCCCTTGCTTTCATATTAGCGACTTCAATCCATGCCCAGGCCCACTCGCGTACGTACTTAGTCCAATACAATGGGGGGGGGGGGGGGGGTGCACGTAGCTGGTTTGCAAACCCTCCAAGGGGGAGAAAGAAGAAGAAGCTACCATGGCAACTACTGGAATCATGACCTGAGCCACCATTATTTATGGTTTTATTTATGGTTTTAATTATGGTTTAACACATCTACAACAGCTCAGAGGATTAAATGGGCTTGTGACATTAAGATAGGCCTGTTTTTTTTTTTTTTTTTTGGTGAGAGGAGACTTTTATTGTACCTTTACTGACTTACTGACTCCAACTTGTGGTCATCCAACAGACTATGTTTGCAAAAATTCAGGGTGTGTTTCAAAACTAGATCAATGTACCCCGACTGTCTTACTTAGTCAAGTTCAACTTTAACCCCAGTTAAACCTTTGTTTTATTTCAAATGTGACAAATTTGCACAGTACAGCTCTCAACTTTCATATTATCATTATAAATTGTTATTGCGTTGGATGCATTCACTTCTAAAAGGATTAAAGGGATATTTCGGGATTTCTGAAGTTGGGTCCTATGAGGTGCTTGGCTATAGTAGCGGCATTAGCCTCCAGTGATCTCTCTGAAAGTTGCTCCTGTGGTTATTACGAGCTCAGAGATTTGGGGCATAATGGCTATAGATGGGAACATTTTATCCGCGTAGTTTGTAGAGTTTTATGTAAAAATGGTCCAAGAAAATGTGTTGGCTCGCCTGTACAATGTGTCAAAAAATGTACAAAGCACGTCATTTCTGCAAAAAAAAAACCCAAAAAACAAAAAAAAAACTCTGTGTCAGGAACTAATTTACAGCAGAGAAGCTTCATTTCAAGTTTTGTGCAGGAGAGATTCTGAGCATGGGTTTGCATTTCCACCGTCAGGTAGTTTAGGATCCCTCCTGCTCAAATCTTTCAAATAAGGTTTCTCTGCTCTCTCTTTCAGCCTGCTGACTTTCCATCTGTGTAAGTTCTCCTTCGCAGTACTCTGGTTCATACAAATATCCTCTTGTATCCACAGTAAACAACACATCATCATCACTTAATCGAAATCGCTCATATAATCTTTGTTTTTGCTTGGTGTGGTGTTATTATCCCTGTAGAAGCCAGCAGACCGAACTGATCAGAGGATCAGTAGAAGGAGACAAAATGCTGAAAGCTGCATCATAAATCAGTGCCTGACACAGGGTTTTTTTGGGGAGGGAGAAATGAAATGCTTTGTACGTTTTCAACACAGCATACAGGCAAGCCAACACATTTTCTTGGACCATTTTTGCGTTAAACTCATTAAACTATGCGGATAAAACATTCCCATCTATAGCCACTATGCCCCAAATCTCTCTGAGCTTGTAATAACCACAGGAACAACTTTCACAGAAATCACTAGAGGCTAATGCTACGACTACAGCCAAGTACCTCATATGACCCAACTTCAAAAATCCAGAAATATCCCTTTAACAGACATAACATCAGTATTTAACTAAAGAGAAATGGCATTCATTTAAAAATCCTATTCATTTAATCTGTGATCAGTAGACTTCACACTTTCATAATTTTTTTTTCGCCAAATCTGGGACATTCTTGGAGTACGTACAGCTATAAAAATAATCCATTGTCATCAAAAGCCTTGTCATCTTCAATATCATTTTACTGTCTGGTTGTTCTGCTGAAAAGAAAGGTCTTAATTTTCCTTTAAGGTAAGAGGAAGGATAAAGGAGTAGGTTTTAGATTATATGCATCACTAACTAAATGCTTGTGGTAGCTATAACAACCCCTCTTCATCTTGTGTCTTTATTAATGCACTGCTATGGCTGTAAAAATTTCTATAAACATATTTCATCATGTGAGGGTCTGTACTGTAGTTATTGTTACTGCAGTTATTAAAATGACAGCTCTTGTTAGATTAAGCCATGTACTGCATACTGATTTCAGTTGCAATGCTTTCTGCCACTCAGCAGCTGGACCTGCAGATACTTTTGTTGCCTGTGACGTCACATGCATATCCCCAACAGTCCACCAACCGTACTAAACATACCAAACAGCACTTAAAAACTGGACCACCTGCACTAACTGAAGCTGCAAATGTAGCTCGGTAAATTTCCCAGTGCCTCAGTTCAAAATCTGAAATGTAACCATGGAAGGTAAATAAATTGAGAACAAAATTATAGTGTCTAATATTTGAATAACATTTTCCATTTCCATCTTTCATCATCTTATTTTAACACCAACAGTGTTACAGTATGGCTACAAGCTTTAGGCATGGCAGGCCACAACAAAGACATGATGCAATGTGTGGATAAGGCTGGCCAGGCCAGATTGCTTCTCACAAATGATGACAGAACTCATTTTCTGTTGAGATAGATTGCAATAGTACAGAGTAAAAGGCCAAGAAGGGGCAAACTCACTTATGATCATCTATGTCTAACTCTGGCCAAGTGTGTTACTGTGATTAGTTTCCTTGTTAAAGAACAACAGTGACCTGCTGCACTGTGTGCACTACCTATGCAGTTTATCATTGGGCATGTAAAGCACATTTAACAAACACTATGAGGGCAGTCTATGGGTACTGCTGAAACAGACACTTCTGATTACCTGTCACACAATGAGACAAATTACAACAGCTATAAAACACACTCCTACAGCTAGCCTCTGATGCTCAAATGTGCATCATACATCACACAAGATGACATGATTATCTAGCTTTGCCATATCTCAACATGGAAAGATCACTTTAGGTGTGAACTAGGTCACAAAACTTAGGATTTTATTGGCTTTAAAAGGCAATTCATGGTCATCATTTTTAATGGATTTAGATTTACATTGTTAACAGCGCACAATCTTTTAAATTGTCTTGGTTTATGTTCCCTTTTACACACCCACCCCCCACCAGATGAAAAATTATAAAGAAAACCCTAACTCATGCAGGTAGGACCTGGCAAAAGAAAGAAGTGTGGCTCTGTCTTTAATACCTGCCTACATTGTATATTTGAAGAGGGTGAGATATGACAAGTGAACATTTTGTCTTTGTTTCTGAGTTGTAATGTCTGCTGTCCTAAAATTGGCTGATCTTTGCTAGCTGACCGAAATGGCATACACTGTTCTGATGTAGCCTCGTTGAGCCCCTTTTCATTACTTCAGGCGTTGCTTTTGGAATCACTGCAGTAAGCTGTTAAAAAACCTTTCAATGAGTTTTTCACTTCACTCATCTTTTTTTTTTTCCCTATTTCTTACTATCCTACCACCTGAAAGAGGAAGAACTGCACTAAAATGATTATTTGGGTTTAAGACCATCAAATCCATCATGACTAACCCTTTTAGTAATGAAAACTGAGAGTTTGAATATCTGAGGAGGAAAGAAAAATTAAACTTTAGAATCACAAAAGTGTCTGAAGTTCAGAAAAGTACGTCTGCACTTTTGTGTTGTTTCGTTGGGCTTCAGAGAGTTCCAGGGTCATAAACTTTGTGTCTTCTGTGCATTATCATGATACAAAAAGGGGTGTGATGCATTATTATGACAGCTGTGCTATTCTTGTTGCTCCTGTGAACACTTAAGCTCACTGAAGTGTCAAAATTATGAAAGGTGCTTCATAAAGCACCCAAGACTGAAGGTTGTGTGCCTAAAATAGTTGACAGATCTTCCATTATTTTAAGAAGTTTTCCGTTAGTTCACTTTAAATGTTCTGATTCATGTGTAATGTTGCAAACAAGACTTTTTTTCAGGAATTAAAAGGTAATCGGGGCTCTGAACTATTCAATTTTTAAATCAGAGTATGACACTGTTTTATTCTATAGACTAGAAACGTAATCTTCAGTGATTCAGTGATGTGCGATAATACCTTGCCTGATCTATAAATAAAGCATTTAATTTTTTACTTCAGCCTTGAAGGATGTAGCTTTTACAAAGTAACTTCTTTCATAGCTTTATTTCTTTAATTGTCATTTTTTTCTTGCCTGTAACACTGAGCTACAACCACTGACTCTTAAAGTAAGAGGTTGAAACATTGACATGGCTGATTATTGCTTCTCTTTATATTCTGTTGTCAACACTCGACTTAAATTCTCCACCACGTCTTCCCCATCTCTTCTTATTTGACTTTCCTTATGAGGTCAACTTATTTCCTTCTTCTTATGAACTATAGAGGGCAGTTTATTCCACAGAAGCTTCACTGAAAACAATTATTTCCTTTCATTTCTGAATTTACAAGTCGTACTTTAATCACTTAACAGAAAACATTTACAGAAGCCCACCTCTTTTCTGGTGAAGGTGATCTTTAACCCCACAAAGGGCAAGTTGTAGGCTGTGAGCTCTTTACTGAACAGTGAGGTTGCATTAGTGTCATGGCTGATATTGACTCAGTTAATAAACAGAGCTTGAACTTCTGACACCTCACAGCCTATGTATGGATCCAAACTCATGCAGGTCATTAAGGTAACATTTACTCACCAAGTGTTTGTCCAAACTATTCCTTTAGTCTTTATACAGTTTATTTGTTTCTTTTTTCTAAACATTGTTATAGGACTTTTATGACTCCATAATATATTGAGCTATGTAATGTAATTTCAGCTGTACCATAGTCACATAGCTTTACTAAATACAAATAGATAGGGGAGTTCAGATATTGTGCCACCCTTTGGAGGTCTTCTAGGCCAAGGGTGACCAGATTTCCTTCCCGTTCTGAGCGCTCCATCATTTCTTTGCGCATCTGAGAAACGGATGAATAGGGGGTAATAAAATAAAGCACACTGTACGGAGCATCATGTACAGGGCTTTCATGAAACAGTTGGGGTGTGCTCTTCTTGAACGTAGCACCCAAGACGATTGCTATAGAGTGTGTGAGTCATCCCGGTCTGTCGCAGCAGTGGCTTAAGCACTCTCCACTGATGCACCTGTAGAGCTCAGCCCCTCGTGCTGCACCAGCAGAGGTTTATATTTGAAGAAGAAATATTCAGCTTGTATTGGTAATTTACATAGATGTGCAAAATATTATGATCCGAAGTAAGTTTCAAATCTTGAATCAGAGTTTAAAGGCTTTTAGAAGCGAGTGCAGGTTGCATTTCAAGCTGCGCGTGTGACGTACGTATATCCAAGACTGGTAGCCGGAGCTGCCAGGAGAAGGAAAATGCATGTATTAATAGATCAATTGTTGGATTATATGACACGATATCAGAATTTAATAGAAAGAGTTGATCTGAATCGGAGAATCTGTTTTTTTAACCTAGGCCTGCAATATACTGAACCACATATTTAAATGGACTGGGTAGCCTCCCTTTGAACTACACATTTTCTTTGTGGGTCTCGCATTTTCTGTGTTGTTTCAAATATTATTCACCTCCTTGTGAAATGGCAAAATTAGTCATACAAAGTTAAAAAAAAACCTTCTCTCTGAATTGAGTTGTACTGGTAGCCACGGATAGTTTCCCAGTCCTTAATATAACTGTATTTCCTTTGTTTGTGGTTGTTGTATTATCCTCCTTTTCCTCCATGTTTTATCATGCTGTTGGATGTTGGTGGGGGGTGTACCCTTAATCTGCTGCGTCCCTGTGTAAATGACGTGCTCACGAGGCCCACCCCTCAGTCATCTCAGGCACTAAAATTGTTAAATTATATAGTATGCTGTGTCTACTGTGTTAAAGTCCTACAGTCAAAAAAGACAATCCTGATGCCCACTTAGGTCACAGACACGCTTTGGATATGATTAGTTCCAGACTGCACTGACCGTGATAGCTTTCATGGCTCCATCTCCAACTCATGCGTTACCTTGGTAGATTGACCCCTAGAAAAATGTATAAAAGTATACAAGTCTCCCAAACTGACAGAGCGAATATAGCACCTCTCAGAAAGGTCTGAACATTGTTTTTCTTTAGGGATTAACCTTGATGAAGTCTTTACACTAAAAAAAAAGTTTCTAAGTGCCCTTCAGGGATTTATGTGACTCTGCCCTGAACTCTGAGTTAAAGCAGACAGCTCCACCACCTCACTGTTATGAATTATAATGAAAAGATATTTCTTTATAAACAGCCCAACAAACAGGAAAAGTAAGATTATACATAAGATATGTATTTTCTGAAACATGGTAATGAGAACGGATGGCTGTGTGGGAGGGAGTTTAAACACTGTGCGTCAGAGGGACAGATGCTGGCTTGGCGGGTGCACCGTCCCCTGACAGATGACAACTCTAGCTGCTTTGAAAACCTTATGGCCAACAGGGCAGGGTCACATTGTTAGTTAAATACTTTGTGGTCCTCCAGGGGCGATCGCTTTAACCTGCCTGACAAACCGTATGGTTAACTGACCGGGGGCCATGTTGTAAGAGAAACAGCAGGGGTAAGGGCATTTTAAAACCCTCCAGAAAAAAAAGTTCAGATTCAGAAAAGATAGCAAGGTCACATTTGGAGAGGAACAATTTGTGCTGTGAGAAATGCTTTATTATAGTCTGAAAAGGGCTAAAATAAACTTTCAAAATTATTACACAAAATCATTTTTTTCTAAGATTATAATGGTCTTTGGATGTTTTTCCAAAATGATTATTTATCCTGGTAGTCTTTGAGCTTGCAGGCTGTTGTGTGTGACAGCTAAGCCATCAGGCACTCTGAAACACTGTGTAAGCACACGTTGTAACATGGCTTTCAAGCCAAGGACAGACTGTTTTGTTAGAAGTGGTATCAGTTGGTTTAAAGCGGTAACAAATGTTGAAGTAAAATAGCCTCTAGTGCTGGAAATTCCAGTCTTTTAGAGATAGTTCTTCCCACTTTGAGACATGTTTACCAAGACTAAGCTGCAGAAACTGAAAGAAAACAACTCTGGTGCAGAGATAGCTTAGCCTACAAACCAGGGCTGAACTGGCAGTGTGGCACACCAGCCATTTTCCCGGTGGGCTGATGCATTTAAAGGATGGTTTCTTCTGTTGCTATTTAGTTATTTTTACACGCTAGAGAGCAATAAAATAAATGAAAGAAAAAAAACAACAACTTTAAAGCAAATATTTGGACCTAGAAAATAAGTGTAAAGTCAATCCTATTTTAATCAAGACTTTCATCAAAATGTAACCTTGGCTACAGAAGTACTCTGACGCTGCAAGGAGCCACAGGTGGAAACGGAGAGAAAAGGAGGAAGAGAGAATTGGGAAGCAGACGTGCATTAGCTTGTGGAAAGTGAAGATAACCACAGTCAAGGAGCTACAGAAAGCAGATGATAACGGTGGTTGCATTCATGCTCATGATGACAAATGTCTTCACATTTTATACTGGCATGTTGGTATCCCAAGTATATATATGTGGATCAGAGCACAAGGGTGAGCACTTTTGTGTTTGGTTAATTTAATGTGTAAAATATGATTTTCTAGCAATATGAAAGCTTTATCAAGAGCAAAGAGACATCTACAGTAAGTCAGAGTATTAATCTCATGACAGACAATGTAAAAAGTTGTTTTAGGTGGATGTTTCTGCCCACACCTCAGATTAGTGGTGAGAATCGTGACCTTTTTTTTTTTTTTTTTTGTGATCCGGCTCATCTGACTCAGCTCATTAAAAAGAGCCTTCGGCTCCCACACAGCTTTACATTTGGTTGTACTTTAGCTTCATTTGATCTGTTACATTTAGCGATGTCATGACATACGATTAATATTAGTGCTGATATTTTACTCCAAATATACTTGCCTTTTTTTTTTTTTTTTTTTTTTTTTTTTTTAATGAAAATATCATACAGTTATTTTTCTACCCAAAACACCTTGCGGATAAGATAAAATTAGCTCTTTGGCTGGGCTCTAGACAAACCTTATATAAATCTATGTTACACCATCAAGAAGGAGTCCTTAATGCACGGTGTTCCTGTGGCAGGTTAGTGTGAAGATGAGATCAGCCCTATTAATCTCTCATGTAACACACATGTATAAAATCATTAAAAACCAGTAATAATGGCATAAAATGGCTCTCTAAAGGGATCCAGAAGAGCTGACTCAGTAGGAAGAGCTGGCTCTTTCAGTTCCCAAATGGTTTTCTTTTTTTTTTTACAGTACCTGTTTGGCTTTTGATGTGCCAAATTTGTCTCCTCCTGCTACTCCTGCTATGCTCATTTTTGTTATGATAATATCATGTTGTTATTTTTAAGATATTCTTTCTCCCTTAAGCACTATGAAGGCCAGATTAAATCTGCTCACTGACTAGGCTGTATGACACACCTGAAATAAAACATTAATGTTACACCATCACCAATGAGTCCTTAATGCATGGTGTGCTTGTGGTAGAGAAGTGTGGAGAAAAGATAAGCCCTTCTAATCAATCACATAACACACAGATATACACAACAAATAGTAATTATGATATGAAACATTTCTCAAATGGGATCTTATCATTCCCTCAAAAGATCCGGCTCTTTGAACTGACTTGTTCACAATCTTCCCGTCACTGTCTTACATATCTCAGCAACAATGCTGTGGTTCCTGGGACCTGTAACATACAGCCAGCTTTTGGACATAAAAATGGTTCTCAATTTATCAATTTGGCTCTGATCTGATCTAATCTTGTCTATGATAGCATTTTTTTTTTTACCATTTGTTTCATCAAAAGTACAAGCCACTGGGAGGGGCTATATGACACACTTATTTTTAAAGTGGAAATCAAAGTAAAAAAAAAAGAAAAAAGTAATGTTATTTTTCCTCAATAAAGATAAGCTCAGATTTGATGTAGCCAATTCACAGCATTGTTAAAAGCGCCCATCCTAACTAATCCAGCTACTTGGATGTGCACATTTAGTGAGTTAATTGCAGCTGCCCAGCTGTCTGTGAAGTGTCTGAGTTTCATCACCAAAGGAAACTAAAGAGGCATCTGTAGATCCGCTGAGCCAGCAACAATGAGAGGCAGGAGCAACGATGAATGGAAGAGCAGCATGGATGTGAATAAGAACTCAGAGAGATAGGATAGCTGAAACGAGGTGGGCCTTCGAATGGAGATGAGGCGTACAGTGTACAGGGTTGAATAGAAAAGGAAACCTGTTTCTTTTCCAGTAATGAAGCTCAGAGAAAGCTATAATAAAAAGGCCATCTTGTGAGGAAAAAGCCATTTGTGGTGATATTTTTGGCTGAATGAAAACCATGTATTGACAACAAGTGCTTGGGAAAGGAAAATGTAAGAGTATTTTCAGACTGACTCAGAGCTGAAAAGCTACATTTTTTTGTGGCTTTCATGCTGTCATGAAACTTGTTCAATCCTAAGAGCAGACAGGAACCTTCTCTCTGTCACTGGAACAGCATTAGAAAATGTATGGACCAGTGGGGTCATATTGTTACAGGAGTCATGTATTGACTCTGAAAGTAATAGAACAGATCTTGTGTATTGACATTATGGTTAAGGCCTCTTGTTGGCAAGCCATTTATTATGGTTAGCAGTTACTGTATTGACAGCTGGGTCAGGTTGGGGTGCCCTGAGATAGTGTGGAAATTTAAGTTGACGTGAATTTATTGGAAAGATTTTGTGTACCCTTTAGGTGAGTTCATCAATGCTTTTGTAAAGCTTGCAATTTTTTTTTATTTTGTATTAGTTAAGGTTGTAAGTTGGGTTCTTTCAAATATAACTAAAGACTGATTCAAGATTTACTCAATATTTTTAAAGGAATAAAACAAATTCTACACTCTGCTGTCATGTCATAATAATGTCAAATGTAAAAAGGGCTGTCATGAGATAACAATTTAGGGTATTTAAGACTCTATGAACTCCAGGTGACTAAGTTCATGTCAACAGTACGTGCACATAACTTAAGTCTTTATCTGGCATTAACTTAAAGCTGAACTTATCATTTAAAAGTCTCTGCCTTGTATGCATTTCTGTTAACTTGTGCCTCATCACTATGAAACCGCCTCCTGATCTCACAAACAGGATGGGTCAAGGGTTATAATGTATGTGCATGAATTGTGCCCTATAAAAAAGGCTTTTAAAGGAATTTAAGTTAATTCATGATTAACGTAAGGTAAGGTAAAGTAAGGTAAAATAAGTCACTGCATCGAAGTTTTATCTGATTTGCTTGAAGCGTTTCTTTTTCTTTATGGTGTAATGGTAGCCAGGAATACTGATTAACTAGCCACTTCAACTAGTGTTTGCATATGTGGAGTCGGGGTGATGCTATCTCCTTTTTGCTTTACATATTTTGTTACATTGGCATTACTTTGTAGAAATCTTTTCTTTCATTTTAACTTTTTTGTTAAAATCCGAATTATATATATAATTATAATTATAATTATAATTATATATATGATTAACAAAAGAGTAAAACATTCAAGGGTTAGTGTATAGTAAAATATTAAATGAAAATAACAACAAATGGGGATTGATAATAAAATGTGGAAAACCATCAGGTCAAATCCAATATCCCCCAGACCATCAAGATGATCCCAATTTTCTGTTATTTTGTGATCCATTATTATTTCTAATTATATTTCCATGATTTTTCAACCCTAACATAATCTCTCTCTACCTGCACAAGAAAGAGTTTTGTAACTGACAGTTAATAGCCACGATTCTGCGTATCAAGGTTCACTATCAACAGTAAAACACAAGCAGAGTGCAGAGCTTTGTAGACATAAAGAACACAAGGAAATGTGGAGTGCCTTCACACACTCTATGGGAGTTGATTCCCTCCCATCTCATCACTTCCTCCTTGTCTCTCTGCATCAACATTTTTCATCTGTCTTCCCCCTCTGTCTGACTTTGCTAAAAAAGCCATTCAGCAGATGTTTGTTGACTGTGCACTCCAAAGAATAGCTTTGCCACGTCACTATATCAGAGGCAGCTGACAGTTATTCACACAGTTATGTGATGCAGAGGGTGCTCTAATTGTGTTCCTTCTGCTGCCGTGCGGGCCCATTTCTCAATCTTGTCAGTTTGAACTGCTTTATTTAATTTGGGTTTAATTTACAGATCTGTGTGTATATCTTCATCTACACAGAATAAATCTGGCTTGAAAACAAGTGGAATTTGGGCTTTTTTTTAATTATTTGTGGTATGTCCCGGTGCAGAATGCATCCATCAAGTGATCTCCATTCTCCTAATAGTATATCCTCATCTAATGGTATTTCCTTTCTTTGACCTGCACCACTGACTCTTTACGATATTACCATATTTACTCTATTAATTTTATTTGTTTTCAAGCTCCCAGTGCAAATCTCAAGGGATCGCTTTATCAAGCATGTACACTTTGTCAGCATGCATAATCAAGTTTGGACATTAGATTTTATGCAGCCACTAAATCTGATTTATTTTCTGAGGGGATTGAGTTGTACAATTTTTTTCCTTACCAAGTCCTGCTTTTGCATCATTCATCACTCTCATTGCGACTTCCACATCTTCACATCTATGCTCCTTTTATTTTTCAAAGTGTACCAATCACTGGTAGGTAATCATTACTCATTGATCAAACTTGATCAACATGAAATAAAGCTTGGGTGTCTAGCCTGTTGTCGTATCTTCATAACTGCTTCTTTATATGTTCGCACAAAAAAATCTTTTCCTCATTTCCAAAGTGAAAGACATTTGACTGGACCAGCAGAACAGACAGGGTAAAATGTACATCCCATATAATTCATACAAAGTCACCAATTTATTAATGTTAATTCCAACACTACACCTTTGCACTGTGTTCATGGTAAACTGTAATTAGGTGCCTGATTAGATTGTCAACACCTGTGAGCATGGGCCCTGCTTCAGTGGTCTGTAGGTGTCTGTGCCAGGGATCAGCATGCCATGTTTGACTGATCTGGACAAGACAACATCAAGCTGATGTTCCGCAAACCAAGTTGCAGCCTAGTTCCATCGCCAAACTGAAAGCCAAGTTAAATATAACAGGGGATGCAAGAGACAGGCTGCAAAGTGGGCGCCCAAAGAAGACTACACCCCAAGAAAACCATTTCCTTGCCCTATCAGCACTAAGGAACCATATGCTGTCTTCTACAGATTTGCTGTGAAGGTTTGCAGGGATTGTCTGGATCAGACTGCATGCAGCCATTCTTTGGTCTCATAGGGCTGCCATTCCTGCTCTACACTGTCAGGCCTCTGGTGTCAGCAACATGTGCACCGGAACCTGAACATGTGGAGGAGCATTGTGTTCAGTGGTCAGATTCTACCTACTGCTGTTGGATTGTTGGGTCAAAGAGTGGAGAAAATGCAGAGAAAGCTATGCTGACTGCTTCACCAATAGAGAAACATCTTTTGGTGGAGACAGTGTGATTGTGTGGGGCGGCATCTCCCTCACTGGGAAACCAAGCTTGCCATCAATGGAGGCTATCTCAATGCAGGGAGTTATCGAGATGAGATTCTGCAACCAGTGGCAATCCCATATCTCCACTGTCTGTAACAGGAGTCTATCCTCCAAGATGACAACACTCACCCCCACAGAGCAGGGTTTATCAGATACTACCTCCAGAATTTGGGAATGTAGATGATGGAATTGCCTGCCAGCAGTCCTGACCTCTACCCCATTGAACTCTTTTAGGACCAACCTAGGTGTGTTGTTCGTACCAGAGTGACCAACACAACCACATTTGCTGACTTGCTATAAGTGCTGGTTGAAGAATGGGATGCCATTCCACAGCAGTGTGTGACCAGTCTGGTGATCAGCATGAGGAGGGGGTGCCAGGCTGATGCAGCTGTGTTTGGTTCTTCTTGCCAATGTAAGTTGTTTCTCCAGACTTCAATCATCCAATCCACCACACAACACCAAAAAAGAGTCAATGGCAGAATACGCTGTAAGTAGAAGATTTGGCAATTTTTTTCATTAGCACAACCCACAAACTCAGCTCTGCTACTCATCCCACAAATGCATGTTCCTTACAAGTGTGGCACCATTTTAAAGATAAATAAACAAGCTATCCAACATTATAAGATGTATTGCCAAAAAGAATTGTTACAACAAAGAAATGATCTACTGAACACTTTTGGTGCTAAGTATATATCTTTCCGGTCCTTTCCTGAGAGTATCAACCTCCACCTGGGGAGGGGCTGAAGAGTCTGAAGAGAGACTGTATCAGTAGGTAACTTTTCATTTTTGCTTTCATCTATTTGTTCAATTTGATTATACAAAAACAATATAAGATGGCATAGCCCTCCTTGCACCTGTGTCCTGTAATACTTGTATTGTCTGTGTATTTAATTCCAACGTTTCCTCCCTTATGTCGCCAGTCAATAGTATTTTACCTCCTCCTTGTGTTCTGTATTATTACCTGTGTATGATCTTTGCCTGCTACTTGAACCGCCTTTGTTCCTCTGGATTTGATTGTTGATTGATTACCTTATTGAGTACCAGACTTCAGACTGTGATAAAGGAAAGGAATCCAGTCTGCAAAGGAATCCAGTATGTGTGCGTCCATGTGTCACATTCTTCTCATTTGTCATTAAATGTGTCTTGTCAGCCTGCCAATACTACTGCAGTAATTGTTTGGAAAACAGACCATATCAGCTCTGCTAGTCTATAGTTTTAATCAATCCAGCTTGCAAGAGCTCTTCACATCAGCCTTAATTAAACAGAACTGTTCTGATCTTCTGATGGAGCACTGCAAGATCCTTATGACATTTTGATTGATATTTAATTTAATTTGAAGGAGCAGTCCAATACTATAATAGATCTATAACCAGAACCTTAAATACTGGCACACATTTAAACAATAATCTTGCTTACATAACTTGTTTTGGCAGGCTTAAGTCCTTTAAACGCCATGGTTGTTCATTTTTGCGATGACATTTTGTTTATATATTTCTTCATAGGTCTGAAAAGATGTAAAGAAAAGTATCCCTGCAACATTTTGACAAGGTTTTTAGCAGAAATGTTTCCCAGCCATCAGTTTTAGTGAGTGACTCAGACTTTTTCACCTCTCATTACAACATTTCAAACACCATTTAGACACTTTTCTACCGTGCCTTAGCGTCTGACCTGTCACTGCAATTTCATATCTAATGGATGCAACATTTGTTCCGGTATTTATAAAGTTTAGATACCACTCAGAGTGTCACTCAGATATTATTCTTGTATTATAGTCTTGTCAAGGCAACTTTTAAAACTGTACAGACTGACAGACAAAATATGGGACAGATTGATTCTTGTAGCCTAAAAATGACCATATTGAATCATTACAATTTGCTGGTTTTCCTGTCATTTTTCCAATGCCTGTGTTGGATACACCCTTACCAGGCATGCTGCTCTCTTATGGTTATACACGGTTTCATCATAACAGGAATAATGTGGTCTGAGTGAGAGCAATGCTTTTTCACAAGCTTTGGTTCTTGGATAAAGCTGTATTTCTTATAGGTGTCCCAGGCTGGCAGAATAAAATAAACTTTGATGTCTGTGCTTTTGTAAGCCCTCACTCCAGCTCTGTATGTGATATTGCTGCAGCAGCTGCCATAAACTCTCTCTCCCATTTTAGGCTCTCTGTGCTCGCTCACTTGGCTATGAAGAGATAGCTATAAGCAGGGCCTTGGTTTGTAAACTACAAGTTCACAGCTTACATGCTTATTTCCACAGGGAACCACTGATCAGCACCCATATTTTCTCTAAAGTGAAAGGAATTATACGGATTTTCACACTTCGTTTTGTGTCTTTTGTGTTGAAATGGTTTAGTGGACTGAACACAGCTTTTCTTCTGGCTGAGTGGTTACAACATGCGCATGGTTGAAACTCTTAGCCTTTGTCTGTCCACGGTGCTGAGCTCAGTGGTGTAAATGCAGATTGGAGCTTGAGTCGTACAAACATCTCTGGGAGGCAAAGTTATTTCAGAGGCAGAGAAAATCTCATTTAATAAGAAAACACTCAGTTGGAAAATCCAAAGAAAGTGCAGGTTCTTTATTTATTTATTTATTTTCTTTTTGTAATACTGCTGGAGCCCTTCTGGCAAAGGCAATAGACACAACCAGCAGAGCTTTAACAAAGCAAGAAAGTCAGACTAGACTACTATTTAATTTAGCTTTGTTTGTTTAACCTTTAGAGCCACTTTCTGTTTAGTTTAGAGGAGTTTATGTTTGAAATTATGTTATTTCTGAAGTTCTGGTAGAAGTACTACTTTTTTTTTCCATTTCATACTCAGAATGTGTTTACACTAGAATCTCTTATCCCACTGTTAATACAAGCCTACCAGTCAGGCTTTTTTGCAAGCCATCTAACATTTCACTCCTTGATATGATCAGTTAAAAAAATGAAAATAAATATCACTTTGACTCATCTGAGAAAAATACACAAGTCAAGCCACAATATTATTATTATTGTAAGCTGGTGTACTGGTGTATGTCTAGAATTATATATCAAGTCACATGTTGAAATTAAGGAATACCTTAAGTGTTTAATACTGAATAGGAAAATGAAACTGAGACTTTTTAACTCTTAACAGTCTACCTGTCATGATATATATGTGATTTTGTTTTCTTCTAGTGTTAAAGAACATTCCATCATTCAGGTTATAGCATGTTTTTGTTTTTTGTTTTTTTTTTTTGTTTTGTTTTGTTTTTTTGCTTTAATTTCCATGATTGAACTTTGGCCTGGGGCCTGTCATACAACAAACCTAAAATTAAGATTTTTTAGCACTTTACAGGGATTTTAAAGGCTTTTGCAAACTTAGTCCATTTTCATGTGAAATTGCTGCACGTTAATGCAATGCATTTTGTGCTAATCATATTTGCGTATTGACTTTTCAACTTTTGATGTCATTACTTTTTTCAGAGCAGGTTGTTTTTTGCATCAGTCTAAGTCATTTAAATGGGCAATTATCCATTTAGAGCTGCGGCTACAGTTCCCTTTCCCTCTCGCTTTCACTAAAACCTCACTTTAAATAACTTCATTTGCTAACATATCATATATACTATTGGCAGGTCACACTTACCCAGTCAACCTGTTCACATCACATTCACACACTGATGGCAAAGGCTGCTATGCAGAGTGGCCATCAGTTCTAACTAATTCCATTTGTACACATTTACATGTCATTAACCCAGCAGAGTGAGAAATTTAGGGTTAAGTGTGCCTTAAGACACTGAGGATCAAACCCACAGACTTAAAGACCCTGTAAAGTGAAATCCAAAGTTTTTGTCTTAACACACCAGATATGTTGGAATATGGTAGTGGTAAACATATGAAAACACTGAGATCTACATGTGACTGAATTATGGATTTACACTGTTAGAAAGTTTTTTGTTTTTTTTTACCTTTTTCCTGGCTTGGTTTAATTTGTGCGGAGCAAATATGTGGACTCATGATGTCAAGAGCGCACGGTAGGCAATGACCCCGCCACTCTAACACCACAATATGAAATCATAAGCAGTTCAGCTCAGTACAGTCTGTTGTTAGCTGATGCCACTGCTTTTACTGAAAGTTAACAATCAGTTGAATGCTGTTTTTGGCAACCTTGCTAAGCAGATGGATACGCCCATTTCCGTGTTTCTCACTGGCGAATCCATCTTGCAAAGCTCCCGTCTGACCTGTCTGGGCATGGTTAGAAAGTGATAGGACCAATCAGTGTCAAGGGGCAGTACTTTCGGGTGCAGCAGAGTCGTGACGTATGCGTGCAGCAACAAGAGGCTGGTGCAGTGACATTAGTGTGGATGCTACTAAAGCATACGTTTTATCAGAATTTGACATTTCTTTGTTAAAAGAACAGCACTGAGTTGTTTTCTTTTCAAAAATGACAAAAGTCGTGTACTGGCATGTCTACAGTCACCATGGTTCACGTTATGCAGTTCTCTATGATGTTTACTCCTTTTTTGTTGCTCTGATTGGCCCATAAAGAAGAGTTTTTTTTTTTTTTTTTTTTAAAGGCTCTGCCCTTTCCCAAATGCTGTCTATGAGTGGTTTCCCTGTTGGATGTGTGA
Organism: Cheilinus undulatus; assembly: GCF_018320785.1. NCBI lineage: Eukaryota > Metazoa > Chordata > Actinopteri > Labriformes > Labridae > Cheilinus > Cheilinus undulatus. The sequence continues at coordinate 25,659,931 of NC_054874.1, read as the reverse complement.
AACAAATCCATCTGGCATGCCAGGCTAGTTTTTTTGTTCATTGTGAGGTAAATTTGCCAAATCCATCAGCCACAGTGGTCTATGGATCATTTAAAGCATCATAACAGAGATTTTAGCCAGAACTAGCCAGAATCTTAATTTATGCAAACAAAGTGTGTGACTGTGTAAAGTATAGTATTCGTCTTTGCCTATCTCTATGGAGCTGGCAACCAGCCAACCAAATCTCTAACGCTGAATATAAGGCATCATCAAAGGCTTTAAGCTTTTTTTGCTGTGATTTCTAAATAGACGGATAATCACAGCAGAAGCAGAGTCTGATCATTTGGCAAAAGCAGAAAAGTTCCCCAGTGTCACTGTGCAGGCTGTGTAACAAACTATTTTTATTCAGAAGCAAAGAATAAAGAAAAAAAAAACATTTTTAGTTTACAGAAGTACCCAGGCTTCTGAGACGGAGTAGCAAGGCAGTAATGTGTTGTACTTGCCACTGCTAGCAAGAGCGAACATCAGTATTCAGTCTCATCACAGCTCATTCTGTAGGAACGCATTAGCAAGAAATTGCACATTATGGTAGTAAACAGGATGCACATTCAGCTGTATGAGCTTGGCTCCAATGACTTAACCCAATTTCACACAGTGGAATGTACAAATGGTAGACTTGCAGCCCTTGAATAATTCTCCAGCCTCGGGTACAAGCTTAAACACTTTAAAGGTCCAGCTCTGTTTTGTGTCTCAGTGTAGCTTTAGGAGATAAGATTGGTATCATAGTTTGAACATTTTAAACATTTAATGCTGCATTGTCTGCTGTTTGAACTCCTCATTGAGCTTCCTGTGTCGATGAATTACTCAAAGAAAAACTGAGAATACCTCGACTCATGTTTATTTAAAATTCACCTTTGGTAGGCTATTCGTTTTCTGAATGCAACGCAGATGTAACTTGGTTTTAGGCAATTATACAGGATTTTATACAGGCCTGTGCTTGAGATTAAATTCAAGACACACAGCCTTTTTTGGGGGAATTTTGTTTTTCTTTTATTGTTGTAAACATCCAACTTATAATTGCCAAAGTGTTTCTATGACCTGAGAATGCACAGTCAAAGGAAAACATTTTAACAGGCCTAAAGGCTCTGTGAGGCATACACACTTTCTCACTGAGACAATGTGAGAAATGTTAATGTTTGGGGGGTGAGTTTGTTGAGCACAAATATCAGTGGCCATGAAGGTCTTCATGATATTTTACAATAATTCATCACTAGTTCCTGAGATAATGAAACAGAACTGAGCTAAAAGGATGTGCAAGACGCTGCACAGAAATACTGCACAAGTGTGCTGTATAAAATACCAAGGAAATGTGCAATACACAGAAAAAGTACATTTGTGTTCTCTTGTAGCACATCAGGTTTAATTTTGACAGCATAAAGTGTGCTGTCCATATCACACAGTGCAAAGTGAAATGGGTCAGTCTAGGTATGAGTTATACAGAACAAAATTAGGGCACAAAGCCAGACAGAGTGCAATGAGGTTGGATAAAGTTGCTTGATTGAGTGTTTTGGATGTAACAAGAATTAAATTAACCACATTGTTCACTCTCATCTCCTTTAAGAGCCAGGAAGTAACATGGAAGCAACATGCTGCTGGATGAGAAGGTAATCCCTGTGCATTAAGAATTAGTTGAATGTTCCTTGTGGTGCTGAGGTGTTACCAAAATGAAATTACCATTTCATTTTGAAAAAACGTTTTCCGTAAACACAGAATCATTTCAGGAAATGTCTGCGCAAGCACAGAACTACTGAAAACGACTGAAAGTGCTGTAGCATGTATGCCAAGCCTGTAAATGGCGCTGTAACACCGCCACGGAAATGCACCAAAAGAGACAAAAAGATTATGGAAAACTACTCTAAACTTTCCCGTGGTTGCTCCTCTGGTTGTTCTCCGTGGTGGATTTAAGAACATCTGGTGTATGCAGTTCTCGGTGGTGGTAACAAGAGCATCAGATTAAGCTATAAAAGCCATAATAAGATCAGTAGCTTCTGCAGCACAAACACAATCCTGTAATCCGCCATTGTTGTTTTGGTTTGACACGCACATGTGGCTTAAGTGGGCTATGCTATGTATGACGTAATTGTTTCAAGAAAGATGCAGTTGGCTGTCCACACAGAGATGACACGGTAAGCATTTACAGGTTTGTTCACTCTAGGACCTGGTTTCAAAAAGTAGCGGTTACGGCCTCCTCAAATGCCATTTCCATGTGGAAAATACGACAGAAAACATTTGCGTATACTCTTGAATTCACTTCCTTGTGGACTGGGCCTTAATTTTAGGAGGACTCCTGCATATCCCCAATATCGAGGGAGCTTGCTCAGCTTGGGATTGCCGTTGCTGCCCTGTCTGAGGTTAGGCAACCCTGGCACTGGTGAAACTAGTGTGGGTGAATACACCTACCACTGCTGGGCTAATAGACGCCACACTGATGGGGCGGTGCTGGTGGTTGAGCGATGACTGGCCTCCTTGGTATCAGAGGCAAGGCCTGTCAATAAGTGTTTACTGCACATGAGACTGACCCATTCACTGGGCTCCCATTCGTTGCAGTCTATCACTCAACAGGGGTGAGTGAACTCTCTGCAAAGGAAATATTCTACACCAGACTCAACTTGGTGGTAGATTTGGCCCCCAGAGGTGATGCCTTGGTCATTCTTGGTAACTTCATCATACCACTGACAAGGGGGCCTATAATGCATGTATTGGTCCATAAGGCTCTGGGGTTTGATGCTGTGATACTTACGGAGACTGTAGATGTAGATGTGGGGCTCTTAACTTGCGAAGGGAATGCAACTCTCCTGGGCCAATAAAACAAATCCAGGCATTCTGGGATGCCTTGGATATTGCTATTGAATCTGTGTCTGTGAATGGTGAGAACGTGGAAGTTGTAGAGCAGTTCATCTACCTTGGCAGCAGAATCCATTGATCTACTTACTGCGAAGCTGAGCTCAACCGCAGACTTGGACTCAGTCTGTTCCTGGTATCTGAGGGTTCCTGTTATCTGAGCATGCGGAGGAAAGTCAGAGTCTTTCGGTCCTTGGCCCTTCCAGTCTTACTATACTCTTGTGAGGCCTGGATGTCAACTGAAGGCCAGTCGTGATGACTTCACTCCTTTGTGACAACTTCTATTCAGTGCATGTTTAGGTATCATTGGCAAGATGGTGTTTCTAATACCAATGTGCTCAGGAGAGTGGGGATGGGAAGGGTCAGCTGCTTGATATGACAATGGGCTTTTACGGGAACCTGGCGTTATTCCCCAGGCCTGATCCAGCCCACTGCACACTGGGTGCCCAGGACTCGGTGGGCTGGTCCAGACACCGGGTTTGACTGCGTGCGCCATTGAGGAGGCAGCTGGGATGATACCTGGAGAGATGGGGCATGGGTCTGGTGCAGGCCTGGAAGATGGCAATCAGGAGATCAGAGCAGTACAGGACCAAGGTTCACACAGCGAAGGGCCAAAACAGCACAATATCCTATACTTGACCCAACCTGATGTAACATGGCATATTTCATTATAAAACAGACCAAACACCAGGTTGAAAATACACCTGGATTACATTGTTAAAGTAAAATTAAAGTCACAGTTTTACCATGATGCTCTGCAAACAGTATGTCTAACTGGAAGTAGCTAAGCAACAGTTTGTATTAAAAGGGTCACGCTGATTTGTGAACTACAGCCAGCAAACATCCAGAAGCCTGTGTCAGACGTTTTCTTTACATTTGTAATCATCACACCTGATCATAAGCCCTGTAAGAGTCTTCAGCATCAAAATGAGACATTCATGATAGTGACTGTATAAGACATGCACAACATTAGAGGCCTAACACTAGTATAAGCAAAAGAGTTAAAAGCAGTATGTAGAAAAGCAGGAATCACTAGGTAGGAAACAGTAAAAGGCATCTTCATCGTCATTAGCATGAACACTGGCACTGAATGCTCCTGACAATAGCTTGGTTTGTTCACACATCTGCTCAGTCGGACATTACAAGACCCGATGGCAGGGAGCTGGCAGGGTAAATTCTGTTTTAGGTCCAGCTCATCTAATTTAGTCCTTTTAATTCTCACATACAGCTCCTCTGAGTCATGTTTTGTTAAGTTCAGGCCTGCAGTGCATGTGTGAAAGGTCCCAAGTGCTACAATCAGCTGCTGCTACTTCACATTAACAACAGATACAACAGATGGCTGGTGGGAAGTTTTATTTGTAAAGCAGCAACAAAAAGTCTTTTGTTTGCATTTACAGAAACTATTGACTAACTCACTGACGGATAAGAGCAGGAGATAGTAGTGTGAATCACTGGCTGAGGCATTTTAAAGGAAACATTGAAGAATCTCACAACATTTTCTGAAAGGGGCAGATAATGGCAGCCTTGATTTTTTCTCTCTCTCTCTCTTTCTCTTTCTCTCTTAGACATATTTTGGGATATTTTCTTGTTCAATATGAAGACAAGTTTTCACGCTGGACTTAAAGACCCTGTAAAGTGAAATCCAAAAATTGTGTCTTTACACGGTAGATATGTTAGAATATGGTTGCTGTAAACATGTGAAAACACTGAGATCTACATGTGACTGAATTTTGGATTTAGACCATTAGAACACTGTTTACCTATTTCCTGGCTTGGTTTAATTTGGGCAGGGCAACTATGTGGGCTGATGATGTCACTACCAGTGGGGAATGACCCCGCCCCTCTAACACTACAATATAAAATCCAAGAGCAGTTCATGTCAGCACAGTCTGTTGTTAGCTGATACCTTTATTGAAAGTTAACAGTCAGTTAAATGCTGTTTTTTTTTTCTTTGTGAGGAACATTTGCCAAATCTATCAGCAACCGTAGCATTTTTTTAATTTGAGAGGATATAATTTCTCCTGAGTGGGCGTGGCTTCAGCTCATTCAACAGACACGCCCACACCATCCTGGAGCAGATTTAATGGCCTCATTTTTTTTGTGATTTGAAGCTTAATTTTATGGACTTAGAGATGTTTTATTTGACTGGAATTTGACCTGGTGGTTCATAACACAGTGACATGTCATACAACAAATCTAAATACAGATTTATTTTCATTTTACAGGATCTGTAAAGGTATCAATAGTGATGACACAAGGGAAGAACTTGAGTTTTTGTTACCAAGATGATATGTGATCAAAACTGTATATATAGTTTGTAGCATACAGATCTAATAATCAAAAAATATTTGGAGCTTTTAAGGTCCAAAAGGACACAGTTTATAACTTTGTGAGTAATTTTACTCTCTTTTGTCAAGCATGTTTAGTTTAAAAGTCCAAATAGGATTCAGATCCCCATTTCACAAAAAATGTCCCATAGCAACACAGCATTTTTCTTTTGACATGCAGGTCTCTCCTGGATGTAAACACTGGTGTAATTAGGTCCATTGGGCTGTAAGTGAGATGACTATTAGTTTGGAACCGAGATGATAATGCTATTAGAGAGAACCAGAATGAAAATGAGAGAGATCTCCTCTGTGTGGTAGATACTGTGCTGCATGTGTGTGCCCCAAATTAGAACTTGGCACCTCACAGCTAGTAGCCGTCAATGCAATGTACAATAGTGGGCGGTGAACAACGAGCAGTGGGCGGTGACCAACAAGCGTTTGACATAGCCCACTGTTGAGCTTTGGGCACCGCCCACTTCCAAGCAGTTTTCCAATCAGACGGTTGGTCTATGTCATTACGTCATCCTCACCCTTGATCAACGTCATCACGCACACTTTCAAGAAAAAGGAACTAAACAGTTCGTTACAAAAATGCTGCATTTTCAATTAAACATTTGGATATACGTTTTTATAGATATATGAATATAAAATTATGTTTTTAGTTGCTATCATCCCCACATACAGCATTTACGTGTTTCAAGTTCAAACATGCATTGTCTTTGTTTCTAATCATTGTATTCACTTCAGGATAACTAGAAAGCTAACCAGCTTGCGCCCTGAGATGACTTCAACAGATGAACATGAACATTTACCAGAGTTGTTATCATTTATCTTCAAAAATCTGTAACACCGTAGTTTATACTATATAAAGTGTAACACACTCACAGATAGAGTAATCAGATTTTTAATATTCAGTTGTTTAAAACGCCTTTTTTTAACACATAAAATTCAACTGTCGATCTGTTCCACCGATATTGTTGTTAAGCCTTCAATTATAATGATTTCTGTCAGATACTCTTTGTTCCATTTAGCACTTCCAAGTATTGTTTCATTGGTGGGTCGCAAACTATTTTTTTTTTGGTGCAATTTTCCTTGTACCCCACAGGTTTCATCGAAAGGGTAAGGAAGCGTTGAGTCAAAAAAAGTCTCATTTATTTTTTTCTCCACAAAATAAATGTTATAGAAAGAACATGAGATGATCAGCATGACATCCACAATTTTCGCAAGCTTTAAACCCTTGCATTATGTTGTTGAAGTTATTTGATTCTGCTCAGGTCATAATGACCCAGGATGTCAGTGGGGTTTTAAAAGCACTTTTAAAACTACAGACTATGTGAAATAGTCGCACATTCAATGTGGCATTCAGATTTGAACATTTGAAAAGAGTTGATAGCATGTGTTCAAACATATAAATGCATTGGTTTTCAAATAGAAAAAATATCTGTCTTTTAATCCTCAAAGTGATGGTCTAATAAAAGTGAGAGGGTCATGTTTTTTTTTCTTTCTTTTAAAAGTAATTCTGTTTTTCTTTTGATTCTGGAAAGAAACTAATTCAAGCAGCATTTCTGATATTGTTAATTATGGTGCTATTCTTTACATTTTTTTTTTTATATATAAATGCAGTACTAGTGAAAATCTTGATGCAAAAAAACTTTTATCCCCAGTTGAAATTGCTTGAATGAATCAGATTTTTTTTTTCATTTTTAATGAAATGTGTCACTTTTAATCAATTTAATGATTGTGAATTTTATTCAAAACAAGAAAATTTAATTTACTTTAGCTGTGTTATCGACAGAGAGTTCTCACTGACCAATATTAAATTCTCTTAAAGCCTTAGACATACTGACTGACTGTGACAGACTCCTAGGGCTCTCTCCCTGTCCTCTTTGAGGCCATTGTGCCTAACTGGCATTAATGTGACATGATCATGAACTCAGTCATTAAAATATCCCTAATGAGTGTTAGACAGGGTGGCAGAGGGACAGAGAGGCATGGCATGGAGAGTGAGAGAAATAAGGACTAATTAGAAAAACACAGTCCTCACCTTTAAAATCAGTGTTCAGCCAGCCTCATGAGGTAAAAAATGAACAACAACGGCAGAGAAAGACATTCTCAATGGCTGTACAAAGCCATTGCCAAGGCTTTGGGACTCCAGCGAACCATAGTCAGAGTCATTATCCACAAATGGAGAAAACTAGGAACAGAAGTGAAACTTTCCAGGAGTGGTCGGCCAACCAAAATTGGTATTGGTAGAGAATATTTGGCAAATTTTCCACACAGTACGCTCTGCTGCTCATCCCACAAATTTCCAGGAGTGGTCGGCCAACAGATGTAACATTGCCGCTTTTGCCATCCATTACAGTGACATCATCATTGTGTTGTACCAAAGGTTGACTGTATATCAGAATGCTGGCAGTATAACAACTTTACCAGAAGATATACTATTGACATTTGTTGCTATTTGAGTGATTTTCTCTAGCACCGCTGACATTAACCACATGCTGACATCCACATCTAAGTAATTTATGTTAAACTCCTGTTCTGTTCCTGCCCTTCACTTCCTGCACTGCCTGTTTTGTTCAACAGTCACACTTTGTTAGTCACAGTAAATGGACACATCAAGCACAGAGCACGTCTACTTACTCCATTTCCTCACACCAGCACCCACTAATACAGTCGTGTGGTCTCATGTGAAAACTTTAAGATCAGCTCGCATGTAAAATGATTAAAGACACAGGTTTGATATGAAAAAATGATGCTCTGCTGAAGATGAGGAAGCCAGCTCTGAGAGCACTCTGGAGACTTCACAACATCATCACACAAAACTTGTTGCCAACATGCCAGTTAAAAAGGAATTCTGACAAAGAAGATAGATTACAGACTGCTTTAACAGTGTAAACCAATCTGTCATCATGACATGCACAGAAACATGGAAAAGCATGAGAAATACACACAAACCTGCCTGCACCTATCTATTAGATAGCTGAAGGTGAGGAGACTTGTTCTGTGTGTGTCTCCAGAAATCAGTAAGGAGGTGGAAAGAGACAGGGACGGGAGCATGGCATAATAAGACAGGAACACCACATTCATGTCCTTTTCCTTATATTGTCAGTTATTGCAATCCTGTAACATTCATTCCTGAACACATTTCACATTGAACACCAACACAACACAACTGAACTTCCTCACATTTACCATTTAACCACACATTCAGCATACTTTAAGTTTTTTCTTTTTAATTCAACATGACACTGACCCTGCATTGTGAGCATCTAGGTGCCCCCCTCACTTTTGCACATTTTGAAAAATTGCTTCAAATACAGAAAAAATATTAAAAGATGAAAACTCAGTGCTCCCGACGCTGGGTGGTAAACTCCAAGTAATGTCAAGTGCTCTTGAATAAAACAAAATCATATGAGAAGTAGGAGGGAGGTTACATAGAGGGGTAACGTTAAAATATCTGTTTTGACCACACAGGGTCTTTTTCAGAGTATGGAAGGGTCAAAGTGCTTGAGAAAGTGAAGATAACTTATATCTGTAAGTGGGCAGGAGGATGAACAACATCAGCATATTTTCATAAACCATAAGTGTCAGTATGAGATAACTTATGCCGTAGGTACATCAACTGAACTCTAGAAAGACCACAGAAGTCATTTTGACTTTTTTCACATTTGTTTTAGGTATAACTTTGCTGAATTAGATGTTATAAAGCTGCTAGTTCCTGACTTTGCCGACAAGTGTCTCTGTTTTAACTTTTAATGTTATTTCAACAAACTGCACAAAAGGCAAAGAAAATATGAATACTTCAACCTAAAAAGACATAAAAAGGCAGTCATTTTGAATGCACAGATGCTGCTGTGTTTAAACTGCAACATGTGTTTTTTCTGCAGTGACATCTGCACCTTGGTTTCCTTTATTAGTTTAATCAAACCAGGCTAGAGGGGTACACTTGAGGACAAAATCATTAGCCCCCTTATGACAATTTCAGTTTTTCTCCAATATTTTCCAAGTGCTGTTAAACAGAGTGGAGAGTTTTTAACACAGCTTTTGCAAACACCCAGTTTTATTTTGGATGCTGATTGGGGGGGCTAATAATTTTGTCCTGGGGTGAATCTCAGGATACATGTGCCCGTCTGTGGTCTCTGGATCAAGGGCTGGCTTGAATGACAATTTCAGGGGGGACGATACTAGAGCATCACAGCAATCCAACTGTTATGGAGAGACACATCAGAAAACAATTTAATCTATGAAGAAAATAATTTTGTGAACAATAATAAATAATGATCTAACTATAAAGAAAACACAAAAAATTAGCATTTAAAATAAAACACAAATTGGTTTAATTCAAAATCAACAACGACAAAAAATAAGAATATTTTAAAGACTTAAAATATCGTTTTTTTTTATTATAATAAATGAAAATGTGCTTTGATGTGCATTTTTTGCACTGCTTAAGCTTAGTCACATTATAACTCTCAGGTGATCAGGACAACAATTCCACCCCCAATTGTATTTTTTATAAAAAGTTTGTTTATAATGCTACTTGCAGATTAATAATTAATCATAAAAGGGGATCAAATTAAATGTTTCATCCACAAATAAGATACAGCCTTTTTTTTCTTGTTAGATGAATTACATGTATAGCAGTTACAGGTGGAAAGATTCATTTGCTGTATGTGAAGACAACAACACTGAAAAATGTCCACATGAACTAGTTCGAAAGTACATTTTTCGTTACTTCATTTTAAAAAAGATATCCCAACATAAACAATGTCTCTCTGTTTGTATTGTATCTATCATCTGAGTATGTAATCTAGCGTTCTTTCTAGTAGGTCTGGATTTCTAGCCTTTCTAGTGTAAAATATCATTCACTCAGGATCGGGGTTACTAGGGAGCCTCTGGTCATTTGTAAAACATTTGGAAAACAATGAGGTGTTGCATGACAGCACCAATAAATAACATGATGCACATTCTATTTTCATATTCCACACAAGAAGGCAAAATTATGTATATCAAGTTTTGCAGGTGACAAAGCCTTAAACATTTACTACATTTTTAATTTCTAAACTGAATGAGATAGTTGTCATCCTCATGTGAGCTAGCTGTTGTAATTATTCAATACCAAGTTACAGGTTTAAAAATGAGGGTTGTGTTGTTGGGACAAATTGACAACATGAGGCTAAAGAGAGCACAGAATAAAAGGTGTGGCAGGGGTGGGAGAAGTGCTGTCTAAATTATAGCAAGAGAGTGAAGCTGCATATGTGTGGAGACTAGAATTAAAAGGAAGTAAGCTCTTCTGATTTGATTTTTTTTCCCTTTTTTAACAAACAATAAAATGAGCTGGGGGAAGAGCACTATAAAGAACCAATTAGTGTCCAAAAATGTTTACAATCTGCAATGACGCTAATGTTTGTTGACCAGAAAAAAAAAGCCAAAAAGTCACACCTACTGCCAGCTAAAAAACAAATCACCACCCACAGTTACCAAGATACCAATTCAGACTGGCATATATGTAATGAAATACAGTTAATAAATTGCAGAGGAACCTTTAAAAATGACAGAGATGATCAGTTCACACATAAATAAAAACACACCTCCTCTGCAAATCTCACAAATTAGGTGAGTTTCACAGGTCATACTAATCCTATGTTTATAGAGTGGCAATTTGCACAGGACTAGCATAACCTGGGGACCTCTGGTATTTGTTATAGACATCTGTATTTTTAGTCATGAACCATTCGACCTGTTCTGTAATTTGTAAAGCAAAATTTCCACACAGAGGTCAACAGGTAAAACTAATTCTGTGCAAATCATTATTTCTTTATCTTCTTTAAACGATTAGTGTTGTTTTTTTTTTTGTTTTGTTTTGTTTTTTTTTTAGGTTTTAGTGATTTTTTTTCTGCTGTTTTTCTGACTGAAAAAATAGAGGCTGCATAGGAAACTGGAAAAATCCAAACAAAAAGATCACATAGCATACAAGTTATTTACAGTGCTTTTCTTTGTTTATTTCAGTTTTACTTTTTCTCTCTGCTGAGCTGCTAAACATAAAAACAAACTAGAACCAACTAAAGCAATTTTTATGTCATCTCCACAACTTTGCTAAAACAATTTTAGAGGAAGTGGTCTTTCTTTTCCACATTACAGCACCCCTGTGCTCCATAACCAGCTCTATAAAGTGAGGGTTTAGTGGTGGAGCATGAAGGGCCTGCATGAGGCCATTACATCAAAGCCATCTATAGTTATTGCCTTGTGAACATAAGAGAATAAAAACACATTTATTTTTGAAGTAACTTTTACTGGTTTTGCAATAATGTGAATACATTTCTGCAAGAAAAAATCTGCAAAGACATGCTGGAATAAGTTAAAAAGGTTACACAAGGAGCCACCTGTCATGTTTGCCTGTGAGTATGTTCTTTAGAACATGTTTTGAATGGTCTAAAATTATTACACAATAAATTTGTTGATTTTTTTTATGAAGCTGACCTGCAGGGCAGCTTTTTGAAATGCCCACTGAGTAAAAGTATAAATTAGTACAAAGAATAGAGCCACCAGCTGAGCACAGAGCCCAGGAGACTATGCTTGGAAGTGCTGTTTTCAGGCAAGGATAGATGTTGCCTCAGGACTTAAATCAAGGTTCCCCATTCAGACAGAATTTTACTTTTTCAGCAGAAGCCTGAAGCAAAAGAACCAAGAGATGGCAGGGCATTTAAGAGATTTTAGAATTTTACTAAGCTGAATTTAGCCTCAAATAGCCTTAAGGGAAAAGCAGACCAACATGTGCCTGGTTACATGCTGATCATTGTCTTAGCCCTGCTGTGTTGTTTACGGCCTCCTCCACGATGGTTGTCATCATTCAGAAATGTATTAAAGCAGACACTTGCTTGCCCTCTCTGGCCTGCCATAATGCGACCGCAGGGTCACCATGTCCTTGTTTTGTTGTTTTAGGACAGTATGCTGACTAGAGGCATTTGCCTAAGGAGTTTTAACATGTCAGCTGTGCACGGAGAAAAGAAAAAACATCCCCGCCCCCTTCTTTCTTTCTCCCTTTAGATGGACTACTCTTAATTATATGCCTGTGTGGGATAGAGAAACACTAGTAAATGCTGGTAGAAACGCTTCTTTAGTAAGGAGGGGAATTTAAACTTGAATGATTCCCCTAATGAAACACACTATCCCCATTATTTCAACTTTCTCCGTCACTCTTCATTGTATATCTCCAGGTGTCACACACTGTTATAAATTAATTTTCACAAAATTATTGAAAAATCCAAGGGAGTCATAACACAAATTTAATCCATGAATATGAGAAGGAACTGAAATGAACTGGAAACGCATTTGAGTGTGGCAGCCTGCGGTGTTGGGCCGTTAGTTGGATGGCTTGTCAGATGTAATTGACTTCTTGCACATTCTTTCTTGTCACTCCTCACAGTAATTTGATTGGCTCATGCAGAGAAGCTTTGAGAAATAAATACACCTGGTAATAAAGAAGAAATCTGTGTCACAGGTAGAACGCGTTGATAATGTTTGAGTAATGGAGCGTGAATATGAAAGAGAGAAAATAGATAAAAGTAATACTTTCAGTGCAGTACAGTTGTTCTGAAGCAAAAAAGGAAGACTAGAGAGTTACTTTCTTTATATTTTTATGTTGTTTTCTATTTAAAAAAAACAGGGTTTGTTATGCCTTGTATATACCAGTTCCATTCCATCTTTTTATTTTGATGTGTGTCTGTAATCATTAAAGGTTTAACATTTGCACCTCAGTAATTTAAATGAGTAAGAATTTATGTTTTGCATCTCAGTCAAACAAGGATTTAATGTGAGAACTCCAAACCAACAAGAGAGACCATGAGAAGTCATGTTGCCTGCCAGAATAACTGTGATCCCCATTGATAAATGCCCTATACAATAGCAAACCATTAATTATGTTAGGATGAAATGGAATGACACCACAATCTTAATTTTAACCCTTTAAGCCCTAAGACATTTTTTTTAGTATTTTTGTTTCTCCTGGACCTATTGTATTAAAGAGCATGTAAAACATAAAGTCTATGGTGAACAGTCAAGCTCTAAACATCCTTTTGTTCAGGCCAGCCTGGCTTTAAGAATATGTGTGCTGCAGTGCTGTCACTTGAATTAAAAAAAGTTATGGGACATCCATCCATTCATCTTCTATACTGCTTTTCCTGTTGGGGGTTGCAGGGTGCTGGAGCCTATCCCAGCTGTCATTTGGTGAGAAGCAGGGTACACCCTGGACTGGTCACCCGTCAATCACAGGGCTGACATATAGAGACAGACAGCCAAGCATGCTGACATTCACACCTATGGCCAATTTAGAGTCACCAATTAGCCTAATGCGCATGTTTTTGGTGGTGGGAGGAAGCTGGAGAACCTGGAGAGGACTCACACAGAGAGAACATGCAAACTCTGCACAGAAAGGCCCTGACCTGTAAGCAAACCAGGAACCTTCTTGCTGTGAAGCAACAGCACTATATATATATGTACATATATATAGTGCTGTTGCAAGAAAAAGTATTTGGGATTTCTGCATAAATTGGTCATAAAATGTGTTCTGATCTTAATCCAAGTCACAACAAAAGACAAACACAGTCTGCTTAAACTAATACCGCACAAAAAATGATATGTTTTCATGTTTTTATTGAACAAAACATGTAAATATTCACAGTGCAGGGTGGAAAAAGTATGTGAACCTTTGGATTTCATACCTGGTTGACCCTCCTTGGCAGCAATAACCTCAACCAAACGTTTCCTGTAGTTGCAGATCAGACCTGCACAATGGTCAGGAGGGATTTTGGACTCTCTTCTCTCTTTACAAAACTGTTTCAGTTCAGCAAAATTCTTGGGATGTCTGGTGTGAATCGCTCTCTTGAGGTCATGCCACAGCATCTCAATTGAGTTGAGGTCAGGACTCTGACTGGGCCACTCCAGAAGGCATATTTTCTTCTATTGAAGCCATTCTGTTGTTGATTTACTTCTATGCTTTGGGTCGTTGTCCTGTTGCATCATCCATCCTCTGTTAAGCTTCAGTTGGCGGACAGATGGTCTTAAGTTTTACTGCAAAATGTCTTGATAAACTTGGGAATTAATTTTTCCATCAATGACAGCAATCCGTCCAGGCCCTGAGGCAGCAAAGCAGCCCCAAACCATGATGGCCCCTCCACCATATTTCACAGTTGGGATGAGGTTTTGGTGTTGGTGTGCTGTGCCTTTTTTTCTCCACACATAGCATTGTGTTTTCCTTCCAAACAACTCAATTTTGGTTTCATCTGTCCACAGAATATTTTGCCAGTAGTGCTGTGGAACATCCAGGTGCTCTTTTGCAAACTTCAAACGTGCAGCAATGTTTTGTTTGGACAGCAATGGCTTCCTCCATAGTGTCCTCCCATGACCTCCATTCTTGTTTAATGTTTTACTTATTGTAGATTTGTCAACACAAACATTAGCATGTGTCAGATATTTCTGTAAGTCTTTAGCTGATACTCTAGGATTCTTCTTCGCCTCATTGAGCATTCTGTGCTGTACTCTTGCAGTCATCTTTACAGGATGACCACACCTAGGGAGAGTAGCAACAGTGCTGAACTTTCTCCATTTGTAGACAGTCTGTCTTACCATGGACACATGAACATCAAGGCTTTTAGAGATACTTTTGTAACCCTTTCCAGCTTCATGCAAGTCAACAATTCTTGATCCTAGGTCTTCTGAGAGCTCTTTTGTGCCAGGCAGGGTTCACATCAGGCAATGCTTCTTGAGAACAGCAAACTCAAGACTGGTGTGTGTTTTTCATAGGACAGGGCAGCTTTAACCAACTCATCCAATCTCATCATATTGATTGGACTCCAGGTTGGCTGACTCCTGGCCCCAGTTAGCTCTTGGAGAAGTCATTAGCCTAGGGGTTCACATACTTTTTCCACCCTGCACTGTGAATGTTTATATGTTTTGTTCAACAAAAAAATGAAAACATATCATTTTTTTGTGCGGTATTAGTTTAATCAGACTGTGTTTGTCTATTGTTGTGACTTAGATGAAGATCAGAATGCATTTTATGACTAATTTATGCAGAAATCCAAGAAATCCCAAAGGGTTCACATACTTTTTCTTGCAACTGTATATATATATATATATATAGAGAGAGAGAGAGAGAGAGAGAGAGAGAGACAGAGAGAGAGATGTAGATATCTATATCCATATCTATATCTATATATATATATATATATATCTATATATATATATATAGATATATATATATATAGCCCCCTCCAGAAGTATTGGAATGGTGGGCCCGACTCCTTTATTTTCACTGTAGACTAAAAACATTTGGGTTTGACCATCAGGCACCTGATTGGCAGCACCTAGGGGTACCAGAAGCTCAAAACAAGAGTCAATAGCAACGGCAAAATAAGCTGTTTGGTATTGGCAGAGAAGATTTGGCACATTTTTCATGGGTGCAACCCACATACTTAGCAATGCTGCTCATCCCACAAATGCTTGACCCTTACAAATGTGGCACCATTTAAAAGGATAATAAATAGGCTTTCCAGCGGTATAAGATGTATTGCCAAGAAGCATTGTTACAATGAAGAAATAATCTACCAAACACAAAATTCCTTACTTTTTGTGCTAAGTTTATATATATATATATATATATATATATATATATATATATATATATATACAGTACTGTGCAGAAGTTTAAGGCATGTTCGGCAATGGTTCTTCACAGGTCCTGATGTTCCACAACCCCAGGCTGAAGACAGGAGGGAGGGCAGCCAGAGTCGGCCTTGACTCATTTGAAATGTACGTGTGTTGCTCAGCTGCCAAGGTCGAGTTTAACAGCATTTCTTTTGTCCGAAACCTTTGCACCCCTAGTAATACGCCCAGCAACCACCAACAGTTTTCAGGTGCTTAGAACATACACACAACAACCAGGGAGTTGTGGCAATCCTCCTACCCACCCTAACAGTACCCTAGGCTATTTTTAAGCGCCACATCTACCCATAACTCCGCCCCAGAGCTGTTATATTGTTGTATTTTGTTTTCATCAGATTATTTTCCCATGCCCTTAGTAATGTACAAAGACATCCAGAGCATGACCTGGGTTGTGTCAATCCTCCTCCCTGACCGATTGGGCCCTCAGGTGGGTGTACTCGCCATTACACGCTTTACTTCCGCCTCAAATTTTGGCCCAAACACGCCTAAACCCTCTGCACAGTACTGTATACATTACACACAGTGAACAATCTACTAAGACATTTTTGCAAAAGCTTGCTCTTTTATCTCTTGGGAACCAAAAAATGAAAAATCATTGAATAAATCAATGAATAATCATTGTGACAAAACAATCTTCAGGATAGCATACTTATAAAACAAGGACTTTGTGCATTTGATAGAAACAGGGCAACATCACTTCCTGCTCTCCAGAGGGACCACGCTCCCGTTTGTGTTAAAACAAGCTCTGTGAATGGTAGTAGACTGGAATAAAGCTGTAGCCATATGATTTAAAGCTGTTGCATTTTTAGCATCAAATAATTCAAAAGCCTTAATTTACCACATGTTTATCCTTAATTGACTAGGGAGAGTGAAAGAAGAGCTCTGTGTCTGGGCCGAAACTAGAGAGGAGTAAAGTGGTCAAATTTCTGACCCTTACTGTTTCTTCAGACTTTGTAACAAGCGGAGCTGTTGTCTGCTTGCCTCTAAACAGGTTCTTCACACATTCACCAGCATATAAATGATGTTTCAAAGGTCAAAAATCAACTCATTTAACAAGGTTAAAATACATGCATGCATAAGGTCATAAGAGGCTGTTTGTCCATTTTGACTAAGACAGTCTGAACAGACAGTTAAATAATCAATACTCATTAGTTGTTACCAAGGAAAGACTGTCTCTATCATTGGCTCACTGTTTCAAACACCACCAGCATTTTATTTTTCATAGTCTATAACTTATTTGTTTGTAAGGAGCGGAAAAATGGTTAACCTTTTGTTATTAAGACAATGTTGCAATCCTAATGCTGCGCCTGGTCTATCCTGCTGATTTCAGTCATCAGTGAGAGAACTAACGAGTATTAATGAGTATAATTTAGTTATTCCAAGCAGAGGCAGGGATAAAAACATATGCCCCCCTGGGGTTAGAATTTATCATCAAAGGGCAGGATATCAGACATCCCAGCAAATCAAACCCTGCAAATCGCTTTGGCGTCACCCTGGCATGCTTGCAGGTGGTGTTCTCTAGAGCAGGATCAGGAGTGGCCCAGTGCAGCCAACATGGTGATGGAAAAGTCAATTAGCATTGCTTGGTTTGGATCAGTGCGGCCAAAGTCATAGAGGAAAAGCCCCAAGAGGGCCAAATCACAGGCTCTCTGTTTCTTTTTCTCTCCATTATGAGCAATTCAGGCCATCTCCACCCTGATCTCTGCAGTAAGAGTTGCACAATTTGAAAATGCATGAAGCAACAATGAAACAGCCTTCACTTGTTGTCACAGCCCATCACATAGCATTCTGGGATTCAAAATTGCATTTAGCATTAGCTTCTAGCGGTAGAACCTATTGGAACATTGTCTAAACTTAGTTCACCACCCTTATTTCACCTGCTGTTTGTTTAAAAGTAAGTGTAACTCTGAGTACAGCCACCCTGCTATGAAAACTCATTATAGCTACTTCTACCTGAACTTATCGAACTTGCAGTAAATGGTTAGTGCTGGAACATAAATGAATACAATAATTAACCTTGTGTTAAGAATCCTCTTTTACAGCAACAGTCCAGTGCAACCCCTGCATTATGACTGGCATTATACACTAACACTGACATAGTAATTTAAACTTCCCACCTTAAAAGCCAATAAACATGTTTTAAATGCACCCTTCAGGTGCCAGTTATCTCAAAATGTCAATATTACAATTAGTTTGCAGGTGTACATGAAGAATTGTACATCCTGCAAAGTAATTTTTTTCCTGTTTTCTGAGAAAGGCTACAATCTGAACAAAGGCTGACCTTCATAAGGATCTGATTGCATGTGAAAGAGCAACTGTTGTTACAGAGAGCAGCAGGATCTGTTGGTGCAGGCACAGTGGGAGGATCTGTGGAAGAAATAATGAAAGTCACTGGAGAGCAGTGATCCACTGACCGGCCACTGCCCTGCTGATGCTCCCCATGGGACCAGAGCACTGAAAGGCAATGAAGCGAAAGATCTCTCTGATGGAGGACCGACACAACACTCTGTGACTGATACGCTCTACACATAGGTCTGCAGCACACCATTACTCTTACCTGGTCAGGCCAGTGCTCTGTGCTTCAAGGGCCACACATTTAAGCTGCATTCTGCTTTGATTTGAGAATGAGGCACAGCTGGGAGCCTGGGATTGCATGAAGTTCAATAGCCCAGGAAAAATCAAACACAGAGATCAGTCAAAGTCTATGGTGATTTGAAAGGCATTTTACTTTCTGTTAGAGAGGTGCCACTTTGGGTGTCTTTGTCCATAGTTATTGACTTGTTAAGAAAATGAAAACTATTAATACCATTTTGACATCAATTGACTTTTTAACTCACAAACTTGTTGTTTGTGGAACTATGTGTTCAGTTATGACCAGGGTTTCCTACTGTGAGTGAGAGAAGTCACATTTCTGACTAAGTGAACCATAGAAGAGCAACCTTTTCTTTGACATTAACAAGAAAATGATCACCAGTTACTCAACTGTTTTCACAGCAGTGTTTCAACGCTTTTTAAATAAATATATAAATAATAAAAACAATCTGTTAGTTCTGCCACCAGGATGAGCATTCTTTTAAATTTTGTATGTGTTTATTTTGTTATGGATGTAGATAAAAACATTAGTGCTCTATAATATCCTTGATGTCTAATATTGACTAAGAAAAAAAAAAAACATGAAGACTTCATTAATGCTCTCAGTATGTATAAACATAGATAAGTATGTTTTAAGTGATACAATTGTCGTGACTGGGACACTGGGGACTGTAACCCCAAAGCTGGGTGGACCGGGAACAGCAGAACCCTCAGGCTCCCAGGAGGCCTCTGGTAGTGGAGACTACACCACCCAGGTGGGCGTGGGAGAATTTATATTTATATATAAATAGCACACTTACACACAATTAAAACTTCATATACATTTTGGCAACTTCTTTCTGTTTATTGACATTTCAGAAATACACTTTATTTTTTAAGGTTTTTTACCCATGCCAATGAAATCGGCAGGGGGTTATGTAAAGGGTTCTGTATCTTTGTTTGTTTCTTTGTTTGTATGTGTACAAGATAACTTGAGAACGGAAAGTCGGATCTTCACCAAACTTTCAGAGAATATTGGGATAGTGACAGGGAAGAATCGATTAGATTTTGGTGATGATCTGCGCACCTGTTTGGTTTTTGTCGGACTTCGAAATTTTGAACACCATAGTAATCAATGGGAGCATGAGTTTCTCTGTTGCGCTGCTTAGGTGTGGGTCTGCCATGCCATTCTAGTTTTTTTGTTTTTTAAAAAGCAAATTCGTAACTGCAAAGAGTCTTACTGTTTATCAGACAGCTTTTATCTTTTGTTTAAAGTAGGGCGGTGTGGGTACTACTACAAAAACCTAGCAAATCAACTGTAAATTCTCATGTTTTGCATTTTTTACAGTAAATTTCTGGCAACCACAGCTGCTGGTAATTAACCGAAAAAATGTAAGTAGTTATAATAAAGTACCTTTTAACATCATACAGGTGTACCAATTTCGTTACTGAGATAGACTGTATTTAGGTTTACAGGATTTCTGTTGGTTTCAAGTAATTTACTGTAAACTGTTTTTTTTTTATTGAAAGTTTTATAACAGAGCTGTAATTTTTAAACCAAATTATGGTAAATGTGGTGCAGTATAACTGTTATTTTTGTAGCATATTCCTGTAAATGTTACATATATTTTAAAATACTTTATATTTGATATATATATCTTTTTTCTATAGAAATTTACAGTAAAAAATAAAGCAGGTTTGTACTGTAATATTTACAGTTGCAGAATCAAAACAGTTTTTTCTTGTACATTCTCACCATATTTTTTATGGTGTATTTCTGGCAACCACAGTAGCCGGTATTTTCCTCTGTCAGTATCTGTATTAAATGTCAAGCATAAATTAACTGTCATTGCATATGTGTGTGTGAATGAGTGAATATGACCAAGCAGTGTAAAAGTCAGTAAAGTAGTTAGAAGAATAGAAGAGTGATTTACAGATCCAAGTCTATTTCCATTCACTTCTCTCCTACAGAGCTGTAAATGTGTTTGCCGCTTTCATTTTTTTAAAATAACCCCAGCTCTTGATATTTTATTTCGTATGCTGAAAACAGCTTGTTTACTTGACCGTTGGTCAGAAAGACAAGATTAAAAATCATGCAAATGCATTTGAGGACGTTTGTCCTTGCAGCTAGACTCTTTTCCTAATATTTCCTTTTTCAAATGTTTACTCCTGAAGGCATTCTATTGTTGTGTTGATGAAGACGCCTCTATGGAGACTTCTGAGACAGCTTTCTTTTCTCTGATGCCTTTGTAAGCGCTTTCTTTAGTGACTCAAGGAAAAAAAACATAAACAGATGATAATAATGATAAAAATCAACTCCTCATCTGCTTTCAAGGGTGTTCAGATGTCCTCACACTGTAGAAAAGCATAGATACGAGGGCCTATTGATAAATCTATTTAACCCTCTGAGCCCTAAACTATTATAACCATTTTGTCTCACCTTGACTTATTGTATCAAATAGCTTTTCAACCCTGCTCAATCATCCACAGATGATGCATAGGAAATCTCTAAATATCCTGTATTTTCAGGACAACCTGGGCTTTAAGAATATCTGTGCTGTAGTAATGTCACTTGGATTTAGAAAAAGTTATGGGAATAAAGACAAAAGAAAAAACTAAACAGAAACTAAAACTCAAAGATTTTATGTATTACACACAGTAATTAATAATAACTTACACTGTTTTGTACAAACATGTTCTGCCATCTTTTAGAGACCAACGAGTTAAAAAAAAAACATCCTGTGACAAAAAATCTTAAACATTTTCATATGTTTACAAAGAATAGTCCTTGCACTATTTGGAATCGGCTTCTTTTGAGTAATTGTTCATCAAATCAAACAATCATTCAATCTTTGTTTGTAAAGCACCAATTCATAACCAAAGTTATCTCAAGACGCTTTCAACAATGGCTGGGCAAGAGTGCACTCTCTGCTGTGGCCAGACCAGTGTAAATCATAGCTATTATAATGAAGACCAGTATAAATCATTCCTATTTTAATTAAAAGACTATACCCTGTTATTATAAAGAGCAGTGTTAATCGTAACTCTTTTAATAAAAGACTATACCCTATTATAATAAAGTCCAGCTGAATCACCATGAGTACAGCACAAGCAGTATTTAGCCTCATTAAAGAGGTGACATAAACCTTCTCTTTCACGGGCAGAACTGTCAAGCAGACCAGACTCCAAAAAGGGCAAGAAGGAGGAGTAGAGGTGGAGAAAATTAAGAAGAGAAGAGGGACAAGAGAAACAGCAAAACACCAAATAAAAGCAAAGCATGATGTGACAACAGAACGGCCTGCCATTGGTTGTCACAGCCCGTTACAGTGCATTCTGGAAAATCATTATGTTGTCTAATGCTAAAGCTAGTGGCTGAAATGCTTGTAAAATGGTTTTAAAAGGGCTAAAAAAACACTTTTAATGTCAGAGTTCAAGGTGTGGATTTAATCTTTAAATGCCTCAGAAAGTCACCCAAGTTTCAAGCTTGCTAGAAAAGCCTCAGAAAGAGTACACAGAGATGTCAGAGAGTGTATTTATAAATGATGAATTTATTATTATCTGTTGGTAATAGGTATGTGGATTAGCCCTGCAAAATAGATAGATTTGCCTGTTTCTGTGTTTCTCACTGGCAAATCCATCTTGGAAAGCTCCCATCTGAACTGTTTGGGCCCATTTAAAGTGTGACAGGACCAATCAGCGTCAACGGGCAGTACTTTCAGGCGTGGCAGAGTTGTGGCGTATCTAAACAGCATGAAGAGGCCGGCGCAATTTTGGTGGAAGAGATTAGCGCTGATGCTTGCTACAGCGTACGTTTTCTTAGAACTTGACGACATTTCTTTATTAAAAGAAGAACAAAGAACAGCAGTGAGTTGTTTTCTTTTCAAAAAAGACAAAAGTTGTGTACTGACATGTCTACAGTCACCATGGTTCGCATTATGCAGCTCTCTATATTTTACTCGTCGGCAGCATCACACCTCGGTTTGGGGCTAAGACGTCACGTGTTTTGTTGCTCTGATTGGCCCGTAAAGATGTGACAGACAGAATGTTCATCCAATCAGCGTCCGAGTTTTTTTTTCAAAGGCTCTGTCCTTTCTCAAACGCTGTCTATGGAAGGTTTACCGGATGGATGTGTGAAACAAATCTATCTGGCGTGTCAGGTGTCATGTGGATAAGTTGCATCATAAAAGTCACCAGTGAAACATGATTTAAAATGTGCCTCTCTGATGTCCCCCAAACATGCATTCACTGTCACTCCTCTATGTGTCTGAATTGTGAAGTCATTATGAATCAACCTCCGACTAGAAAGTCCCCCTCTACTTTGGACCATACTTTCAAATTAAAACTCTTGATTGTTGACCTTAGGCTACTTGGGACTTCTGACTAGAGACTTGACTTGATACTTTTTGGCTTTGACTTGGGATTTGTTGGCCCTCACACAGTACTTACCTTAGAACTTGTTGGAACTGACATATGGCATGGGAGTCTTGCCTTTGGACTTATTGGTCTTCACAGGGTACATGATTTTGGCCTACATGCTCTTTACCATGGACCAGACTTGAAAGTATTTGTCTTGAAACTCCTGATTCGATACTAGATTTGGGACCTTTTCCTGATATGCCGTTTGTACTTGACTTTAAAACTTTAAGACTTGTCACAAATCAACTTTGTTCCTGAGTGATTTGCATTCACGTAAACTCCACACGCTGTGCTGACACCAATCAGATATACTCTAATTTACCCACACAAATTCATTGACAGCTCAACAACAGTAACGAAACATCAGACCAATGCTGGCACCCAAGGTTGTTAAAGTTGATTAAAACTAAAAAAAAAAATAATAATAATAACTGAAACTAAATAAAAATTAAGTTTTACCAAAAAATGAAAACTAACTAAAACTGTATAGTGCGCTTAAAAAACTAACTAAAAGAAAGTAAAAATGGAGACAAAATATCCTGACTGGCACCGATACCCAAGTCTGGGGAGTGTAAAATTGCCTGAACTGATTGGTTAAGATTTCACATAGTGGTAGTTTTATGTCTGTAGTATTATTCAAACATTGTCATTAATTAAATAAATGATAAGTGAAGAGTGGCCTGTTTTAATATGTTTTTAAAAATGTATGATGCTCACACAGCCCCGACATCTATCTATAGAAAAAGAAAACTAAACTAAAACGAAGCATTTTTGCAAGATAAAACCTAAACTAAACTAACAAACCAGCAGTCAAAACTGATGAAAACTAAACTGAAATCGTTAAAAAAAAAAACTAATGAAAAATCCAAAAATATTATTAACTTGCTGGCACCATAACACAGACAGAAAAAAACAACCTTTCCCTCCCTAACATTGTGCTGCCTCTTTCAAACACAAGCACTCCCACACTTAGAATTACCAGCAAGAGCTGTCCCTGACACACACACTTAAGCACACACTCCCGTGTTCTGCTGCCAACAAGCTTCATCCCAAAGACCTGTCAATCTCGGGGAAGCTGTATGGGATTTATATAATACCCTATTGATATTCACATTAAGCCCCACATGCACCTGTGTCACTCCAGTTTGGGGAGTGGAATTCTTGATATATCTGACATTTGTTAGGAAAACAAGCAGTACTATTCTCCAGCTGGCTTAGAGCACAGGAGAGGGAATCCTGATGTGTCTGACATTTGTTTTTGTAGCAGAGGGAACAACTGAAAAGAGGCTTTTTTCAACTCGTATATGCATGGAATTCAGAATGAATTGCTGCTGGAAAAAAGTAGTTTCCCTGTGAATATTGCTTTATCTTGCTGGTGACTCATCCAGGCAATTGGTGAGTTGCACATTGGTGTTAGGCATGGAAAGTCAATTAGTGTCACTCATCCATCCATCCACCGTCTTCCGCTTCTCCAAGGTCAGATCATGTTAGTCCACCCAGACGTCACTCTCTCCCTCTTTCTCCTCCCGGTGAATTCTGAGATATTCCCAGGTATGATAGGATGTACAATCACTCCAGAAAGTTCTGGATCTGCTCTGGGGTCTCCTCCAAGTTGGATTTGCCTGGAAGACCTCCACAGGGTCGTGACCAGGAGGCATCATTATGAATGTCTGAACCACCTCAGCTAGCTCCATTCTATGTAAAGGAGCAGCGGCTTTACTCTGAGCTGCCTTTTGGTCTAAGCCGTACACCCATATTTTATCAGTGTTATCTAATTAATAACCACTCAGTTCTTAGAAAAAACCTGTTCTAGGTTGTTATTAATGGCATCGTACATTAATTTTCCTGCCAAAATTCTGCACGCCACTACTTCCTTTAAAGGATTTTACTCTAGTGTGAGGTGACTTGAATGTTAAGAACAACCAAGGCTTAAAATGAAAAAAAAAAAAAAAAAGGTGACATTGTATTTGAAACGGTATTCAGCAGATACAACTGTCATAATCATGACATGAGACCTGTCATTTGGCATGTATAAGTTTTTTATGAACATTTCTGAATGTCATGAATAAGCGTAATTTGGTCAATTATCTTACCTTTAATGCAAAGTTGGCATTGTTTGAGAAATCATTCCCACGACAACCTGACATTAACTAGGACAAACTAACCTACCAATGTCTTTATGTCAACTTCACTGTATAAAGGGAAACTTAAGTTGGTGGCCTTATAAGATTTTTAAGATTTTTTTCAGTAAACTAAGCATAAAATATTTTGTTCTAAAGAAAACTTCAGTTAATCATCTCAACTATCTTTTTCTCATTTAATCAATTAATGCAGCAAATCTCAAAGTGATACATTTTTGGTCAAGCCATGGTCTAAGCATCACTGCACGGCCTCCTCGGCACATCTGCAGGGGTTGTCCCCTACACTTACACATGCTGCCATCTCTTCACTTTTTAGTGGATTATGTTGCTCCTGTGATACTGTGTTTGAATACTGTATTGAAATTTATGCTTTCCAGTGATTGCATGCTAAATATATTCTGTTTGTTGGGTTTTTGCTATACTGTCAGGTTAAATACTGGTACACAAGAAGACAAGTAGTGACTTACTGTAAAGGACAACAGATAATGTAACCTGTTTAGTTTAAAACTATTGTTACAGAAAGTTTAAAACTATTGCTAACATGGCGCTTTAGTGATTAGCAAAGCTCATTGTTAAATCGCCATGTTAATCATTGACCTAGGATATTAATATTAAGAATAATATACTAATAGCCAGCACATTATGCTAACTGCTAACTTGGAATGCTAATTTTTATAGTGTTTATGTTGAGCTATGTGCTTTGCAACTTTGTGTGAAGCTAATGAATGCTATTCGCAATGCTAATTGCTAATTCTGATCAGTGAAGCAGATAGCGACAGTGCACATAGTGCAGTGAAACCTTAAAGGGCCTTTCAGCTATTTTTTACGTAAATTCACTTTGTTTTGTGTTTCACCACTGTAATAGTTTAAAGTGCAATTAAGATGTGGTTAAGATGATCTGTTTTGATAAAAGAAAATAATTATTCAGCTAAATTGTTGTGATTAGCTATTCAAATCATTTGTATGCTCAAGATGCAATTAATTAAAATCTATGAGAAAAATTGAATCAGTGATTATAAAGGATAAATATCTCGTTTATTTGTTTAAACTACATTGAGGTATGGTAATTCAGGAAGACTGATGCTGTTGGACATGTCCAATCCCTCCTTCTTTCCAGTCCTGCTCATGATGTCCTGGAATCCTTTTTTTTTTAATTCCAGGGCAGAACTCTGGGGTTTAGTCACCTTTTTAGCTTACAGTGTATTCATCATTACAGCAGCTTTCGAAACAAATAAAAAAAAAAGAGTCCAGAGAGTCAGTTTGATGTTTCATCAGTTTACATCCCTCAATGAGCTGTAACCCCAATCCTGTTTTTATTATGTTTTTACTGGCTTAAACATTGACTCATACATCAGAATTTTCTGACACCAGCTTCTTAGGCAGTGTCTGTACAGCCACATAACACATAATTTAGATATGGATAATTGTGGACTTGGTTTTTCAGTTTGTGTTTAAGTTACTGATGTCTCCACTGCTATGTTGACTGTCACACCTCCTCCGCCTCTCCACTGCTGCTGCCAGCCATGAGTAGACTGCATGTTCTGTCGGCATCACATAATTTTCAGAGACATGCACAACCAGCACATCAAACTGATGCAGGGGTGTGGCAGCCATGATCAGTATGTGCATATATATCTCTGGCCTTACACTACTTGACAATTACCAGTCCCTGTTTTGAGGTCTAGTTGACTTAGTCAGGACTGTCTTTGCTCCATAACAGAATTTCCCACCTGGATTCTAATTACCATTCTGTTTAAGCTTTAAGCTACATGTCTGCTCTGAGTGGAAGTGTCTGTGTTGGTAGTGCAGCAGAAAGCTTGACTATGAAGAGATTTGTGCTTTTATTTAGTTGAAGTAAACAGCCTGAAAGACAGCTGAAGTTTAAAATTAGATACATAAATAAAATCATGAAGAAGATATACAAAAAATTAAATGTTAAACTTTTCTCATCTATCTTAAAGACAAGATATGTAGAAAACTAGTGAAATGGTTATTTTTGAACAGATGGACCTCATCTGATGCAATCTCAAGAAATCAGAAAAAAAGTCTACACCATACAGGCATTAGTGATTGTTTCTCACTTACGGTGGAAAACTCAAACTCAACAAAAAATGTACTGTGTTTGATCAGTGTTGAGTTTAACATCACTGGGTAAATTTTAGAAAATTAATTTTTTACACTCTTGGCACCCATGCTAGACACACATGAGAGAGAATTACACATGCTCACACCTGATCCTACAGTCAAGCACTGATAAAGAGATGTCATCATGAGGGGATGCACATGAAAGTTTTAGAGTTTTAGTGTCATGCACCTCTGTGTTTCCCAGACAGTGAACTATGACTTATCCAGCAATCAGACCCAATTTCATTCTTCAGTCTTGGACATAAACCTGTGCCCCCCCACCCCCCAAACTCCCCCTCCTGTGGCTAAGACTGCATTGAAAACACCTTAGTCAGACATGAATAATGTAGACAAGAGAGGAGCATAAACTTACCCACATATTTCAGCCTGAGTAGACTTATGTTTCTGTTGAAGTGTGAGCAGACTCTAGGCTGGTTTAGTTCATGATTTCTTCTCTTTTCAAATAGAAAACACTGCCTCATTTACTTTTTAAAATACTGGCCGATTTCAACGTCTTACTGGGTTTGGTTTTTAATGTATCTGAGATCTTAAACAGAAAAACAAATAGTTTGTGGCTTACTGGTAGACTAGAAAGAGGGTTGGATTTTGTTTTAGGGTAATTTAGTCTGACCTTATTGAGTCCAACCATGTGGGAACAGTTAACCGGAGAAATTCACCTCAAAACTCACAATTCATTTAACTGACTATTTTTCTTTATTATGGCCATGTCTACAAGCAAAAGCTGATCTGCATCCGACGCCTTATTTGACACCTATCCTGTGTGTGTTAGATGTGGTAGAAAGGTTATCTATATTAATAAAACTTTCTCCTGTTTTGTTTCTTAATCATTATTTATCTCAGGCTGTTGTATAAAGCACTTAAAAGCGCTATTATGTAGGCAATAGAGTCCAGGTAATGACTTTAATCTGATGATAACAATGTGATATTGACAGCAGGTGTTGGTATTAAAGGTCAATTTTCTTTCTTTTATAATTTCAAATATGTTATTGATGAGATAATATGTTCCTCATTCACTGAAGAAAGCCATCCATTAGTTTCCCGCTGGTATAACAAGGACATGCTGATTGTAGACAATTTGTTTGAAGTGTAAACAAACATAAAACAATACTAATCACACAATCAATCTTGACAATATTCTAATCACCCATCTACTACAAACTCTTCAAGCCACAAAGAGAAGGGCAAGCAAAGCTGCACATTACACTAACAGTGTAGGCACATTATGAATTTCCCCCTCTATTTTGATGCAGCGTCACACAGCTGAACTACTCCAGATGTTTCCAACACAAAAGTCTGGCATACGCCTCTGGGAAGAACAACTTATGGCTGTGTTCAGATTTCAAGAACAGAACAAACTGGATTTCTGTCTTAGTTTCTGGGCCACATCTGCTCTATGTATTGTTTAAAACTCACACCCTGATACAGAAACAGGAGCTCAAAGAAGGAGGAAAGATGTGGGAGGACTATGCATGTCATTTTCTTCAGGAAAGATACAACAATCCGTGTCATCTAGTTTTCTCTCTCCCTCACAACCTCATACATAAACACATTCATGCAGCAAGACATGTCTGGAGCATTAAACCACTTTTCTCAGTTTAATAAGTGTGCATTATCTCCACTGAAATGGACTTTCTTATTTACTGCTTTGTTACTTTGGTATAAGTTTTAGAAACACTGATGTGCTTCCTTATATACAGTGCTTAACAAATTTATTAGACCACCTGTCATATTTGTCTCAAAGACCATCCAGCATCATGAAGTGCTCTAATGTGGACTCTTTCATTTTCAGTCAGCTCTCCATGTTTTACCATTTTGAACAGGAATGAGGGATTTCAAACTGAATTCAGCCAAATGTGAGCCGGCTCACTGGGCTTCTCTGAGAAGTCAGAAATGAATCAAGGATAACATTCAACCACTAAAACTCATTTTTCTGTTCAGGAATGCAAGTTAATAACTATAATTTGTCATATTAAACAAGAAATAATAATGTGCTTCACTATTTTTTCCAGTTTTTTTTATAAATCAGTAAATTTGAAAATTGATGGATAACAATTCTAATTATATTTTAGCATTAAAAATATCATTTGGGTTAAAGAGCTTCTACATATTGGTGTATTAACCATTGCAGAAACATCGAAAACAATTTTGGTAATTACCAATGCTGTTAATTTAGGGCAGCTGTGACATAAACCTTACTTTGGTTATGGTTAGGGTGGTCTAATACATTTGTTAAGCACTGTATATCCTTATTTGAATATTTTAAAATAACCTCACTAGAGCCTTATTGTGGTAATTGTCACGACTTTTCTGCCATGTTGTTCAGTGACAGACCCCTCTCTACCAGTACTGTTTACATTTTAAATTTGTGTGATCACATATTTGAGTTTACATCTGTAATTCTTTGTAAACAACTTTTTTTGTCTGAAAAAAAAAAAGACTAATAATTCATCAAGGCTTTTATCTTGGCTCTTTGTTAGCTGAGGGAATTTAAGACTGCTGGCCTGTCACACAGTACTAAAGTTTGATTTTGTAGAATAGACAAAATGGAAATGTATACTACTCTCTTAAAGTTTATTTACACACTACAGTAGCCAATGAAACATGCAATTTAACATTGTGGAGTTAGCCTACAGAAACACAGTAAATTTCCTGGTACATAGGTTTTCTGCCAAAACAATATTATGTAACAGCTTTTTTGAAGGGAGGAATAAAAATACCAATTGAACATTGTTTTTTAAGTCTTTCTTTTTCTCAGAATACAGTTGGCTCTAAAGCAATGATTCAAAAGTGTGGGAGTTCTTTTAATGGGCTGCAAGAGCTCATTTACAATAAAGGAATGATAGGAACATAAATCAATATATCACTTTTTATTTTGCATAAAATACTTGATGACATGTTGTTATCTTAAGTCTCAGAACTAACAAAATACAGCCAGAAATTAAACAATTATCAGATGTAAACAACCAATGTCACATTTTAACTGGTGCTGGATTAACTTGTGTCACTCGCTTTCTGAATCTCTCAGTGTCTTCAGAGACATTAGTGCTACTTAGCAAGAATTCTCTGGGCCACTAAGTACACTTATATCAATGAATATTAGAGAAGAAAATTGCCTGACTGAAACAAAATAAATGGCGACTCATTGGTTGTAGTCTTTGACCTCACAAACACTTTCTGAGTAATGTTAATGTATCTGAAAGCAGAGCATTTGCATTCAAAATCCTTGTTTATGGAAAAAGATTGATAAAAGGTCAATTTGAGTCTCATGTTACGGTTGTGATAGGGTTTTTTGTGGGAACAAAAATATTTTCAGGTTTCAAATTAGGCTGCAGCATACTGAAGTTTGGGAAAGGCTACTTTAAAAGGATATTTCGGTATGTTTGAAGTTAAGTCGTATGAGGTATCTAGTTAACGTTGCA
Source organism: Cheilinus undulatus (assembly GCF_018320785.1). NCBI lineage: Eukaryota > Metazoa > Chordata > Actinopteri > Labriformes > Labridae > Cheilinus > Cheilinus undulatus. Next base: position 25,629,307 of record NC_054874.1, on the reverse strand, counting down.
AAGCAGATGGATGCGCCCGTTTCCGTGTTTCTCACTGGCAAATCCATCTTGCAAAGCGCCCGTCTGAAGTGTTTTGGCCCGGTTTGAAGTGACGGGACCTATCAGTGTCGAGGGGCAGTACTTTTGGGTGCTGCGGAGACGTGACGTAACCAAGAAGCTAGAAGAGGCCGGTGCAATTAAGGTGGAAGACATTAGCATGGATGCTGCTACAGTGTTTTTCAGAACTTGATGACATTTCTTCATTAAAAGAACAAAGAACAGCAGCGAGCTGTTTTTTTTTTTTTTTTTTTTTTTTTTAACGACAAAAGTCATGTACCTACATGTCTACAGTCGCCATGGTTCGTGTGATGCAGTTCCTCTATGGAGTTTACTCCTCAGTAGAGGTGCAGTTCGGTAGCGGCTACGTCACTTTTTGTTGCTCTGATTGGCCCATAAAGATGTGACAGAACATTCATACAATCACCCTCCGGGTTTTTTTTTTTTCAAAGGCTCTGCCCTTTCCCAAACGCCGTGTATGAGTGGTTTACCATCTGGCGTGTCAGGTTAGTACCAAGCAGCAGAGGTGGTATTAGTCGCCAGTGATTTCGGTGAGCATTGCTCCTTTAAGAAGGCCTCGCTGGTTGTACTGGCTGGGAAGCTATACAGTATAAAAGATGGGTTTCTCTGCTGAATTTAACGAGTTTTCAGTAAAAAATGGGCCACAAATCAATGTGTTGGCTCAAACCTATGCACTATGGAAAAATTTTGAAGCATTTTTATTTTTTTTTTACCCAGAAAGCCTTTGTGTTTTTGTGACTGTGACTGTGCTTTGGCTACAGTCACGTGATCTTGCACCACAAAATAGGGAACTTCAGAATGTGGACTCTAGAATGGTTCAATCAGAATTTATTTGGTGTCTTACACATTCACCCTTCACCCCTTCTTTACAACCTTTGTGTACTTCCATCTAAACCCTGAAAAATAGTCATAAAATGGGCTGAAGGACAAAGTGAATGAAACTGTCATCTTGAAAGACTATTGAAAAATTAATATCCAGCATTTTGGCTTCAGTTCAAAAGTCTTGGATGAGACACTGAAACAAAGCTGCTCCTTTTTTTGTCCTTACTGCAAAATTAACATTTTGGTCATGGGGGATTAACACCGAAGGAAGAAAAATGAATCAGTTCTGGTGTCTGGTGCATGACATTATTGTAAAGCATTGTTAGAGTTCCGATGAGAATGAGTTTGCCTCTTATCAATGCCTTGTTCTAATAGAGAGAGTGCCTGCTCACTGACAGAGCGATAGAGGGAAAGTGAAAGATATGACACAAGTTATAGAAATGAGTGGAGAAAAGATGAGGGGATGATAGCACGACCGTCTCTAAAAGGCTGCAGAGAAAAATAAAAAGGGAGAATGGATGGGGCTCATCATTATTGGTGTCATTACAGTCTGATTCATTCTGTTATCTGTCATTATCTTGTTTTACTAGGAATTCAAACTCATCTGTATTGTCTGTTGTCTGATTGGGAACAATGCTGGAGGCATGTGTGAACACTCCAGCTGCATGCTGATCAGCCTTCATTTGCTCCATACTCACTGCTGGCTGTTTCCTTTGTGTGTGTGTGTGTTTTTTTTTATTCTTTCCCAAATCTGAGTCAGCAGTGAGAATAATAGTTATAGTTAATAAAGAGATTGAATGCCATTTTATTCTATTATTACATTAGTCATGAAAACTTATCATTATGAATATTAAACATCTCAGGCATTTAAAATCAATTTTCCTCACAGTTAGACTACTGCTGATGACATTTATCTGCAGTACAGTTGAGGAGTGCATGACATTATCGGCATTCATATCCGTATTGGCAGATACTCACTGAAAGGTTGAATATAAACATTATATAATATAGACATGTTCATATCTGCCAGTACCAATAATTTTCAAGCTCAAATTATCCCAACTCACTATGTGCTACTGTGTAGTCTACAGAGGTGGATAAAGTACACAACTATTGTTCTCTAGTAAAATTCACTTACTGTAAGTAAAAGTAAAATTACTGATTTCAAATGGACCCAATATAAGCACACAACAAAGATACATAATCACAAAAGTCTGTATACATGTAATAATTTAAATTCTACATCTGAAGACATTCTGAGAATAAGATACCATTTTTTTAAAGCAGCATTTCAAAATCTAATCTTTGGTTTAATTAGACAGTACGTGAAGCAAATACATAATTGAATGGCTAATTTATACATTTTTTTTTAGATTAGGTATGAAACATATAAAAATCATGAATTGTAATTACATTATTAAGTAAAACAATATTAATTTACACAGCCTGCACCAGACTGCAGCAACATTTGTTCATGAACTGATAGAGTGCAAAAGCAACTGTTAGAAGTTTTTATTTGGTTATGAAACAGACCAAAATTAATTGATACAGTCTGGCTGCAGACACCACCACCATCAGGATGGAAATACATGCAAAAATGTACTAAATAAATAAATAAATACCCCCCCCCCCATCACAAGAGCCAATGTTGCTAGAGTGGGAAGTGAGAAATACCCTGTAGTCTACCGGCAAATTACATCACTTCTTTCCTGGTGGAGGTGGTTTTATAAAATGAGTTTGAAAATACTGTCATTTCACATATTGGCAAAAAATTATAGTATTGTACGTTACTTAATCAGTTATGTTGTGATAGGTCAAAAAAAACAAGTCATTTGGAGGTTTATCTTGTGAATCTCCCTAGTATTCAATGTAAGAATATACAATCAACCTGGATGAGCAAAGAAATTAAAACAGACAGCTAACCAAAGAAAACAGTAATAGATAGGACACAAATCAACTAGTATTGACCTACTTTCTGTCAGATCATTTATATAATACTTAATTAATGACCTGTAATGGGAAAACTATATCAGCTGTGTTTCAACCATTTGCAGAGGTTGGTTGTAACGTGTTACATTTACACCGTTACATGTACTTAAAAACTACTGGAGTATTTTATTTTTTATTTTATTTTATTTTTTTTGAAAAATCCTACTTCTGAGTGTGGTTATTGAGCAGAGTACTCTGTACTCCTAACCCGTTACATTGTGCTTAAAAAAAACAATACTTCTACTCCATTACATTGGGCATGCACTGGTCGCTACTTTTACTTGTCTATAATTTATTTTCATGAATTTTTCAACCCATAATTGTGATTAACAAACATAACTTGACTGCTGCTTAATGAATTAAGTTATTTTTTAACATTTCTTTTACCTTTGGCAAGTTATGCTAGTTTATTTATGACAATGTGCAGTGTACATTACTACCCCTGAATAATATCGTAATGCAATACGTTTTAATTAATTGCACAAAATGAAGTTATGAAGTTACTCACTACTTGAATAGTCTTTTAATAAGATTTAATAAGGTACTTATTTACTCTTACTTAAGTACTTATTTTTATGAGTTTACTTAAGTAGTTATTATTGTTAAGTAACAGTACATTTACTTGAGTACTGTAACTGTGTACGCTACCCACCACTAGTCATTTGGGCCATTTGACACCCTGAACTGGTTGCCAGTCAGTCCTACGGCTGACATGTAGAGACAGAAACACATTCACACTCACAAGCACACCCATGAAGACCTCTTTACACCTATTCAGAGTCAGTAGTAAATCTGATAAGCATGCTTTTGGGCTGTGGGAGGAAGCCAGAGTACCTGGAGAGAACATGCACATGCATGGGTAGAGCATGCAAAGTCCACACAGAAAGGCCCAATATGAGTGGATTCACACCAGGAACCCTTTTGCTGTGAGGCAACAGAGTTAACCATTATGTGCTGCATTTTTTTTTTTCTTTTTCTTTTTCTTTTTTTTCACTCCTCAACGATATCTTCCTGAGAATGAAATACTAACATACATTGCAGAGGAAATAGATCATTTTAGCGTGATCGATTTTTTTTTTTTTTTAATCCAAAAATCAAAATAAAGACAATTCCTCTAACAAATCACATGAAATACAACAACAGACAAGGAAGGGAGTGGGTTTAAACCATCAGGGACAGATTATCATTATTATCCTCTTACATGCATTTAATAAACATGCAGATTCCCAGAAAAACCCCCTGCCTACCAGCATGACCAGCCAGTGGCTATTTAATCACAAGTGCATGTGGGAAAACATGCAGTCATGCTAAGTGACTCAAACCCAGGTACCTCTTCAACTGCATGATATGACTCATGTTTGCATTAAACAGTGTTTATTCATGCATTTGTAATTCAGAAACAAGTATACATTATTATTTCCTTAGTCCCTGGCCAGCTCAAGCTGAAAACAGCTCCAGGCCAAAGATGACCCTGAAGTTGAATAGGAGTGAATATGCTAAATAAATGGCTGCAGTAAATGTGTGATGATGATGTATGTAGTGTTTGTGTGGGTACTTAGATATGCGTGGTACAGTTTGTCCTCACCTCTACAAAGCTGCTTTCAGACACATGGTGCACAAATGAGGCCATTAAAGCATACGTAATGTAACATTTTGTTTTGATTTGGAAACCATGGGCATGTGTGTGTAGTTTGAACTGTGTTTAAAATATTTTAAAAGACAGGACTTCATACAAATCAAACCATTTGTTCCCACATAATATATTTTGTATACATGCATCTACCAGCTAGAAGAACGCAAAAGTTTTATTAGCCTAGGTCACTGAGTTTGCCTCAACCACACTTTGCATCACTCAGTGCAATTCAAAATAATACTGATATATAACCTGTTATCATAATAACTCATGCGCAGAGTGGGGAACACATTCAATGTAATTATTATTGATTACTATTAACCCTCTGAGACCTAAGCTATTTTAACCATGTTGTCTTGCCTGGGCTTTTTGTCTTTAAAAGCTTGTAAAACATCAACCCTCTGGTGCACAGTCAAGCTAAAAAGGCTAAATCGAAATTAAAACTCAAAGATTTTTACGTTTGACAGAGTAAACAATAATGAGCATACTTTTGGGAAATCTAAGAAAATTTAAGCCCAAGGAGTCAGTTCTGAGCAGAAATTTTAGCCAAAAATCAATAAATCATGCCCTCAAAATGTTAGAATACACTCTAGTTTTGCAACGAAAATGACCCCGTATGTGAGGCTGGCCAGGATAAGGCAATGTAGTCTCAGTGTTCTCTCTGCTTCAGAATACTAAAAGGGGCTCTTGTATACAAAAGGAATAGGATGATATTTTAGGTCTTTTGACTGCAGCATACACACAAAAAAGCCTGATAAAATAGGCAAGGTGGGCTTGGCAAACACAGTGTTCAGTATTTCACATGTAAAATAAATAAGTTGAAAAAAAAACATGAAATGGAGGGACAGGATGGGTGACTTAAGGTTTTCTTTTTACTTTCAGCTTGAATTAAATTTTGCATCATAATAAAAACAAATCCATTGTCTTTGAATCCATTTCTCTTTTAAAAAATCTGCATCACTTCAAGGTCATACAAAACAATATGTTTTGTTTTACTGATTAGCCTAAATTGGTGAAATGTCCTTGTCTCAGAAGGACATTTCACAAGACCAAAACAAAATACTACTCTTAGAAAACATACTTCAAATACTGCAACTAAGCATCAATCTCATTAATCTGATAATAAGCTGCATATGCAGTCGTGTGTTGTGGTACATAATTGTGTTTGCTATTGAGCACAGTTACAGTCCTAGCAGAATTGAAGCCACACAAACAGTGTTTACATTTGCAAATATCCCCAAATATTTATCCAATTATTCCACATAAGACTGGATCAACAGAGGAATGAAGGGCGAGAGACTGAAAGAAAGAGACCAGAATAAGGTAGAGTAAGCTAAACAATTTTACATTCATTCTTAGCAAAAGCTGTGATTGTATTTGGGAAATTCTTCAATATGAAATGATCCACATAGGGTGTGAAAGGTCACCTCACCCTGGCTATACTTTACTTATTCTTTTGTGTTTGCTTCTAGGAACAGGCATTTTTGCTGGGGGGTCTATCAAGGGGCACCTGGTAGGATATCAGTGTTGTCACCATTTGAGCCTGTACAGAGCCTGGACCTTTGACTCAGCTCCTAACCATTTCTATGTACCTTTTGCTCAGTGCTTTGGGTCATTGTGGAAAATAAATCCTCACTGCTGCCACCACCGTGCTTCGCGGTGGTGATGTGCAGTGCTCAGTGTCCACCAAATATAGTGTCAAGCACCATTTTGGTTTCATCAAACCACTTGACCATCCACTTGCCCATGGAGTCTCCCACACGCCTTATGTTGAACTCTTGATAAAATTTAATCAGAATTTTCTTCAACAGTGGCTTTCTCTTTGCCACTCTCCTATAAAACGTTGACTATTGAAGAACAGTGTTAATTTTGACAGCTATTTTAATCTTAATCTTTTGATTACATGACTTTTAGTTTTAGTCACATTTTAGTCATTTCTAGCCTTTTTTTAGTTTTAGTCTAGTCAACTCACAACATTTTATGAGTTAGTTTTATTCCATGAATAGTCCTCACATTTTAGTCTCTAGTGTTTTAGTCCAAGCATTTATTATCTTGCCAAAATCTGGGACTAAGTATTGGTAGTGTTTTCTATGCACCTCCCAACCTGGGGTGCCTGCTTTCTACAGCTGAGAGGCAGAATAACTACAGCTGCATTTTTTTTTTTTTTTTTTTGACAAATCTACCCACAGTGAAGAAATATCATGGATTTTTAATGTCTAAAACTTAATTACATTTTAGTGTAGTTTTAGTCATCTTGGCGAAAACTAAACTCACTTTTAGTTTTAGTCATCAAAGATCTAATTTTGGTTAGTCTTGTTCTAGTTTTTGTCATGGAAATAAAGGCTGTGGATGAACATTTTTAGTCAGAGTTTTAGTTGCCAAAAATAACACTAGTAAAGAACCCAGGCAACAGTTGTAGTAGTCTCTCCAATCTCAGCTGCTGAAGTTTGTAACTCACTACACGCCATATTTCCTCCATTTCTTAATGGTGGATTTAACTGAATTCAGGGGATGTTCGGTGCCTTTGGATTTTTTTGTGTCACTATTGTCTGCATGGAGCATAAATAATTGTCAATCCAAGTATCTGTCTTTTCTTCCTGTTTTTTCTACCCACTGGCAGATTTGCCCACCAACTTCTTGCATGCTGCGATCAAAAGAAGTTATCACAGTTCTACAGGACACACTATTCCCATGCCAAAAGTGTTATTTAAGAAATTTGCTCAAACTGGCTCAGTGGCTAACCGCAAGGGGCAGAGCCCAAAATGATGATGATCTCTCATGTGACACTTAGTGTTCATTCTGTGCTACACTACTCTGATTCTCTCCTACTTGTTTCTAAATGACTGAGTAGATTGTTCAGTCTGAACCTGGTGGTTAAAAGTGACACTGAACCATGAACAAAAGCAGGACCACAGCTTCAAAGTCCACCAATCATTCTGAAACAAAAGCAGATTTAATGGTAAAAGACACCAAATTTGGTATCTAAGTGAGATATCCAACAAATTTGCCTCTCTCTTTCTTTCTTTTGATAGAGGGCATATGACAAAGCATACATTTCCAAATACCCTAATCAGCCTCTCCGAAGAAATAATAGGATGATGAAAGGATTGCAGGAAAAAGTGAAGCAAGATGAAGATGAGAAAAACAGTGAGTGAAAGATGATGACTGATGCTGTTTAAATAAAAGCTTTTTATGAATAGCAATAGGGACTTGTTTGAAGTGGACTATCTGGCTAAATCTAAAGGAAATTGGGTTCCTGAAGGCAGTTTCTATCCTCACATACTTTCTTTGTATTTGTTTGTTGATGCTGCAGTGCTAAGTATATAACTACTTTGTTATATTATTTTGTTGGGATGTACTGTGCGATGTATTTCACTGTTGCTGCAATCACTTTCACTCTGCAAGCTTCTCCTGAGGAAACCTTTTTTCTTTTACATTCAGCAAAAACAATTAAATCAGCAACAGAGTGAGACATTTGTGAATCTCAGGGAAAAGAAGGACCACACAACACACACTGTATGTTGTTAAACTAAAGCTAAGGGAGAATTCTGAAACCTGAGATTCAAGTTTTAGACCTGATATAGTAGTTATTATAATTAATAATAATGTAGTTATTATGGTTATGTTGCCAAAGCACAAGCGATTCCTCTGACATATTGGAGTGCCACAGTTTTTCAAATCTTTAGCAACGTTTGTTTTAGAAGACGAGTTTTTAAGTGAATCTCTGTCATTTAATCTCTCTGTTAAGGTGAGCAACTGAGTCAAAGTAATTTTCAGTGAATTTATGGTGCCATCAACAAACTGATCCAGCTGAGGACTAACAATAACAAGATACCAAATTGAAAGTAGCTGAAAATGGCTTACTCAAATTTAGCTACAGCCTTATACTGTAGCCTCGGCAGAACATGCTGTGAGATCTAGCAAGGGGATTTTGAAAGTAATTAGGAAATGATCTGAAATAAGAAGATTTTCCTGGGAATACTGCTGAATTATTGATCTCAAGGCCAAATGCTAGAAAGAAAGTCTAAGTGGTGAGTAGGTTTATGAACACCCTGTGTGTCCAGTAGAGTCCAATTGTGGCAGGTTCTCTCAAAAACACTCAAAGAGTTGACAAAAACACAGGCCTTGTTAAAAGATATCAGTGATGGGGATTTTTTTTATCCAGCCTCCCAAAATGCAACACAAAAATGTTCAAAAATGGAAACGTGAGCAAAAAGAAGAAAAAAAAATACTATTTACAGTATTTACAATTATACAAAAGAAAACATGTCAAACAACAGTCCTTCAATAACTCAATATTCAAAAGGCAAAAAGTCAAAGTCAAACTTGGTGTTACCTGCTCTGTAACCCAGAACCAACTGACTGACTAGACCATGGCAGCCTTCGATTAATGCAAAAGCCCCTCCTACTGGGCATCATGGATTTCACAAGTTTCCCAAAACCTTTTTTTTTTTTTTTTAAATAAGGACATTTAAAACATGTTTATAACCATAATCATTTTCATTCTTTTTTCAGGGATTTTTTTCATCTATTTAATTTCCTCAAAAGCATAAAATACCCCATATTTTTACAAGAAAAATAAAATATCAATTACACTTGTGAACCTTTGAGCATGTGAGATTAAACTACATAGCAGCAGAAATGGTGCGCTCTGTTTCCTCATTCACATAAGGAAATCGGACATGGCAGAATTCAAATAAAGCACCTCCAGGTAAGACCGCTTTAAAACTGTGTATAATTGTATGCATCTAAAGGCTGGAGCTCAAGTGTGCACTCTTGGTTGCGCTATGAAACGGAGAAGGAAGGAAAAGGTTATATTAGTTTTACTATACACTTGTACAGTTGACACTTGTGTGTGTTATGTCTGCCTTAGCGCTGTGTGCATGCGTTTTAGCACAGTTTGTGTTTTAGCGTGCTGCCTGCAGTCAGTGACGGACTCACTCAGTCACACCAATAATGACACGAAAGCAATGCTGAGGCTATCATTTATAGCATCCACAAGGGTGGTGAAGTCTCGTATCATAATTTTATCTGCTAAGGGCTTAAAGGAAAGGAATTGACCAAAAAAAAAAACAAAAATCTGACTTAGCAAGATTTGAAACTGGAATGAGAACAACTTAGGATAAGGCTTTCAAACAAAGTACAATTCAGCCTTAATTTAAGGTGGAGGAAGAGATTGGGATTTTAGATGGCAGCAACACCACCACCATGACCAGTGTCTTGTATTATGAAAGTATTACTAAGACTGGGCAGAGTTGGCTCATTTAAACTTACAACTTTACTGAAAGACTCCAGATCTGTATAAAACTTTTTGTGGGCAAGAAAGACTTTGTATAAGGGTCTTCGGCTCATGTACAAAATTTAAGGGGTGGGGCTCTGGCACCTTTAGAACTGAAGAACATCGAAGTCATAAACCATGTCCTGGGGTTTGATTTTTTTTTTTAATATATCAGCATCTATAAATCAGTCCAGGACTAGAGGTGTCAAAAGTATTCACATTCATTACTCAGGTAGAAGTATAGATACTAGGGTTTAAAAAGACTTCGGTAGAAGTTGAAGTATCAACTCAAGCTTTTTACTCAAGTAAAAGTGTAAAAGTGCTGGTTTCAAAACTACTTAAAGTATAAAAGTAATGTAAGGGGGAAAAAATGCCATTAAGGACAAAAGCTTAGGCTGTGCCACAGGGGCCAATTCTATTCTTCAATTCCATTCCATTCCATTCTACAATTCCCTTCTACCATTATTCCATTCCATTACACTTTCCATTCCATTCTATTCTATTCTACCATTCCAATCCATTATACTTCCATTCCATTCTGTTCTATTCTGCCATTCCATTCTACTTTCCATTCCATTCCATTCCATTCCATTGCATTCCATTCTACCATAGTGCACTACCCCACCTCCCCAACAGCACATTTCTCTAAAGGCCATAATGACTATAATGTTATATTAAAATGTTAATGTTGAAAAATTTGGGATGCACCTGTTTCAGCCGCATTTATGCTCATTGAAAATCAACACATTTTAGTACAATGCAAATACATTCAAGAACCATATATGTGTACTACTGAGCATTAACATGTGTTTCATGGAGCAGAAGATGTGATAACTAGTTGCCTACAAGTATTGGTCTTCCTGGCTACCAACCTCCTCACTGGTGCTTGCTTGGGACATTTCGCTCAAGTTCTCTTGAGTCTCTGCCACAGACATCTTTGTACTAGGCTACATACGTCGGCTATTTCCTTGCTGGAGGGTGACATGATTTGTGTCGTGCGCAGTTGTGATGAATCACGTACAAACCAATAGGGCATTGGAACTGTATTATGTTTATACTTCTCAGCCAAACCACAATCAAATTTACTCTATCCAGATAGCACGATTTATCTGGATTTTTTTTTTTTTTTGTGTGTGTTTTTTTGAGCGATGACAAGCCGGAATGAAATCAAGCTGAAGTGACAGAGGAGTACGAGGCTATTTTTATAATGTAAGGAGTAGAAAGTACAGATAATTGCATGAAAAATGTAAGAAGTAGAAGTAAAAAGTTGGCTGAAAGATAATTACTCCAGTAAAGTATAGATACCCGAAATTTCTACTTAAGTAAGGTAACGAAGTATTTGTACTTGGTTATTTGACACCTCTGTCCAGGACTGACAGGCTGCCTCAGACACACCCACTGCAGTTAAGGGGGAAGTAACATTTTTTTCTTGTAAGAGCCAGAGTCTCTACAGTTTACTGATGGGATGGTTTTGAAATTTAAATGTTTCATCAAGCAAAATACAAGTCTAAAATAATAACTGAGTCTGAGGATAAAGGATTTAATTGTATCTATACATTTCCCATGGTTTACTTTATTTTATTTTGGGCAAATCAGATATCAGCATCTTGTCCACAGTGTGTTTCATCCAAAAGGAATGCAGTGGCCTTCAAGTGCTCATTGTATTTTCAAGGCTTTGGAATTTGATGTTGTGTTGAAAGGGAGTAAATATTGCATCATCTCCTCTGACAAAGAAAGAGCCCTGTCTCTGCAGATGGTGCTGAAATTAGCCTGAAAATCAATAGGATTCAAGGGCAAACACAACAACAGCCAACACACTTCAGCAGCACATTGTTGAACAGTGAAAGAGTAACTCTGAAGACATGCCTTCAATTCTGAGTCCCCATGACTGTCACTCAGACAGACCATGTGGCCACAACAAAGTTCCACCAAAGGTTAATGGCACACTCTTGCCAAGTGGGTGCAATGCTATTCCTCTCTGTGGGATTTGCATGCATAATCCACAATTCATTTTCCTGCCAGGAGACTATTGAGTTTGGAACAGCAGGCTTGTCGCTGTTAAACATAAACACTTTACATCCCCCAAGTGGTAAGATGTTGGTGGGAATATGATTAACATTTACCCTTCAGTACAAGTGTTGGGGTCTAAAAGTTTTGAGAATGACCAACGGAAACAGTGTTTTATTGTAATAACACCTTTATTTTCCACTCATAATCTCATTGAAAGTTCGGACACTTTGTGTGAACTTTTATTTTTTTGAAATTCTGCAGCAGCTGGTATGTGGTTTAGCCACCCCTCTTCTGGGACCATTCAGTCTAAAATAGCTCAATTCAAATGCTAGACCCTCAGGTGACTGGGCCTGATTGGGCCAAACAGAGCAGCCAAACATATGATGCAGTCGGTGTGCATCACAAACCCTTATGTGTCCAAATACTCCTCAGTTGTGTGGTGTCAAGGCAATTATTTGACAGCTTCAAATTGCATCAGAGCCTGCCCAACCTCGAATCAAAAATCTCAAACACATTTGATGGTTATGATTAAGGCAGTAATGCCTCGCATCAACCAATGAGAGTGAGCAGACTAGGTAGCACCACCAACCAAACACAGACATAGCTCCATTAAGCCAGGAATTCACCTTATTCTTCTCCTGATCTTGATTTTCAATTTGTGCTGCAACTTTAACACATGCCAGCACAGCCACCTGAGGATCTTGATAGCCAAATATGTTTGCTTTTCTTCTGAAGTCACATTTGATAACGTGAGATTCTGTGAGATCTTTTATGTGACCTCTGTGAGGTCACTGGCAGGTGTGTGGTCTCATGGTCTGGCCGAGTCTCCTAGTGTGTTTGCTAAGAGGAATATAAGATGAAAAATGTTTGAGGTTTGAAAATCTTCTTGTGTGCAGCCATCACCAGAGTTTAATTCCTGAGCCAGCTGCAAGGCAACAGTGGTTTGGTTTCCCCTTTCTTTAGTGTTATTGTAAACACTGGAGCTTAATAATTCTCACTTGCTCCTTCCCCTCCCCCTCAAAATGAATAGTTTGAGATTATCAACCTTCTGGGATGACTTTCAGACACACTGGCCCGCAACTGTGTTCCACTTTCCTGCTTTCTGACATGTTCACTCTCACTGGTGCCAGTTGGTAAATGAACCCTCTGAGAATGATGCTGTGGTACAGGACAAGACATGACACACTTTATCAAAAGTTAAATAACTTTTGAACCATAAATCAGGGCACTTACTGTTTTTTTTTTCCTCCTGCAGGTAGGCGTTTGCTGTTCCAGTAACACCATCAATGCCTGTGAGCCCCAGTGGAGGCTTTTCTTGTGAGCCTAGAACTAAAGTGACTTTTTGAGGCATTTAAAAATTAAATCCACACCAGTAAACCAACACTGAACATCATTTTTATCTGTTTTTGAATCCATTTTTCAATTGTTTCTGCCTTGATCTGCTAAGTCTAACTGCCATTTTGTATACCAAAATGCTTTGTGAAAGGCCTGGACAACCGGTGGCAGGCTGTTCCACCGTCGCATCATGTTTTATCAAACTGCGCAACTTAAACTTTGCAGATCATGATGGAGCAGCCTTAATATCTCATAATGAAGAGAAACAACACACAGACAGCCTGTTGAGTGTCCCTCTGTGTCACTGCAGACTGGAAATGCTTTGAATAATGGCACATTTAGAGCCAACACAAAGAGGCGCAAGGAACTTCTTTTTGAAATCCATGGATATATTCAACTCATTGTCACAGACTGATTTTTTTTTTTACTTTTTGGTCCCTAAGAGATGGGAGAACAAGTTTGGGCAAAACAAGTCACTGCTATTATGGTAGTATATAATTTCCTTTTTTTCTTTTTTCTTTTGTCTTTATAGTCCCATAACCTTTTTGAAATGTAAGTGATATTACTGCATCGAACATATTCTTAAGGCCCAGGTTGTCCTAAAAAAAAAAAGGGGGGGGGGGGGGGGGGGTTTAGAACTCAATGTTAATGTTTTACAAGCTTTTTTAAGATAATATGTCCAGGTGAGACAAAATTGTTTAAAAACTAGATTAGGGCTTGAAGGGTTAAACTCTTGTTTAAGCCACTTTGGAGAAGAGCAACAGTTGAGCACAAAAGACTCATCTTTTTGTTTTGTGAAACATGAATTGCTTGTTTCAACCCCGTATTGCCGCTGAAGCTAAAAATGTAGTTTTCCCTTCCCAGAGTCCGCCATGTCTCTACTCTTTATAAATGTTCTTATTCACTCCATGTCTGCTTCTGCTGCTGACAACCATGAACTCCAGTAGTGCTTTCTTATACCTTCAATCAAGTAATTTTCATGGTTCACACAATGATTTTACATTTTCAAGTTAAATGCTGCTGAAAACAGGAAAGTTACAAGTTTGACTTTAAGTCCACACTCCACTTTACTGAAGATACGTGAAATCCAGGCCTTTTTTTTTTTTTTTTTCAGAGGTCAGGTATGTGGTCTCACCATTATGTTCATAACAAGTATTGAAATGATAATGATGATAAAAGTTCATTTTTTTCAAATTTAGAGTAAAAATATTTCAAATCATTGAGGTCAATTGAAACATACAAAGGATCAAAGTACTGGCTTTAAATGTAAGGCTAACAGATAGTTATCCTTTGTACCTCCAGCCATGTCTGCAAAAAAAAAAAAAAAAGTCCGCAAAGGTTGAAAAGCTATACAAGACATATTTGATGAAACATTTGAAAAGAAGGGACTCCATTTGATGCTCACAAACCCAAAAACTGGTAAGGATTCATGGCCTGATACTGCTTTTAACACTCTGAATGGTATCATAGTCTAAAGCATTCCACAGAATAACGAAACTGTTCTTCAAAAAGAACACTTAATCTGGTGTAAATAACCCTAAGTGATTGCAGAGACTTGTGCTTAAATCCATTAAGCTCAGCATGTATTTTTATTAAAGCCTGCCCTTGTAACTTTGTGTGCATTCCTCCCTCCATTTGTGTGTTATTTTGTGTTGATAGTTGCATGGGTTGACATTTCTAAACATGAGTGTGCTCATATAAAAGAAAGTTTATTTTTCCTTTTTGAGAACCTATTCCTGTGCTTCGATTGAAAACCCTTCTAGAGCCCTCCATCCATTATCAGCAGGCCTTCAGTAACAATAATCCTCATTAGTTTTCACATTTATCCCAGCGGTATTATTCCCCAGTCACTTCTGAATTCAGTACACTGAAAATAGGCAGTGTTCAATGTGTGGCTGTGCACAGATTTTACTAGATAATAGCTGTAAGCACATCTTTAGCCCTCTAGGCCCCATTTAAGAATATTACTGCAGTTCGCTTCAATTGCTTCCTCAGAATACAGATTTAAAATGGATTAAATATATAAACACGACAGAACACTCACAAGTAAATCACAGTTTTAATCAATTTAGGCAAATTTTTTTCTTGAATGTTTTATGCAAACTGTTATGGTAATTAAGTCCCATGTGAACATGTTCCACAGTTTGTTTGTTTTTTTTTTTCATATTTGTGCACTCTTTTTGTTGCTGGTGAGCACACACTATACCTTGTTTCTATCATTACATTGGTATAATATGAATTAGAGACCAAAAAGAACAAATGTAATATTTAAAGGAGCTGTACTCAGCTGCTTTTTTGTTTTTGTAAAAATCTTTAGAAACAAAAAGACCAAATTAATAATTAATTGTTTAAAACAGTTGTTAAACAGAGCTTAAAATATGTCATGATTTATTTTGAAAAAAAATATGTTTACATGTAGTTTCATTGAATTGTTTTAAATATTTTATTTTTTGGTTTCTGGCAATATTGTCATCTAAAGTTTGGCTGTCAACGTTTTTCTCATGGCATCCTACCAGATTGTGGCAAAGCTTAAGATCATTGCAGAGGGATCATCTTTAAGACTGATGTCAAAAACAAACTCCTTTAAAAGCAGGATCATAACTGATGGTATTCTCAATTATTAGTCATACAGTTGAAACTACAAGTACACATACACATTATAAAAGACAACTAAACTTTTTTTTTTTTTTTTTTTCTTACAATCTGACATTTTATCAAACTACAGTTTTCCTGTTTTAGGTCAGTTAGGATAACCAACATTATTTTTATTTGTTTTATTAACACATTAGTGTCTAAATTCCAACATCTTCAACCACTAAAAAGTGATAATGTGGTCAACACAACTGAGAATCTCTGTTAAAAATTACAACAATTAATAACAATCCTTTGGCCATGTTTTGTTCAGTTTCTTTGTTTTGTCAGATTTTTACTTTCTAGGGTCCAATAAGGCATTATTTCTCTACTAAATTAATCTGATTGGTAGAAACTTCCCAGAAATTTCAGCTGTAAGTTTTCATGTAGGAGTTGGTGTTAGGTCATGAGGATGGACCAGTTACAACTACTATAGAGACTTATAAGCACATTTAAAATAGTCAACCAATAATCTTGATTATTACATGCAAATGAAGTTTTCTCTTTGCCCTTAATAGAGTGCTTTGCAAATACAGTAACATGTAACAGGAAGTACATGGAAACATCATGTTTCTTCTTAAGACTGTTTACTGGGATGTCGACTGCAATAGAAAACATATTTATTATTCAGAAATTTATTTATAAGAGGGAAATAACAATCATGAACTTGAATTATTGTTGTTGGTGGGCTTAAATAGGTTAAGGTGAAGCAGAAAATGCACAATTTGGCTCCATAAAATAGACCAGAATGAAGGGAAATAAATGTTAAAATATTCTGTGAGAAGACCTCCAGACTCCTATAACCAGATGGTGCCAACAATGACAACAAATATTTAAATATTTAATGCATTTACCAACTGGTTTTTGCTGAAGAAAAGGGGAAACAATGTAAACTGACCTGATTTCTAAACACAGTTGTCCACTAAAACAAATATTATAGGGAACAAAGTTTGATTGTTCTTGTCAGAGACTTTAAATTAGTCTTAAAAATCAGAAACAGTGTTGTGATGAAATCAAGATCATGAGCCAGCCCCCCCCCCCCCAAAAAAAAAACACCTGTATTATTTAACATAACGTTATTCTTATAATAAATAAAAGTTATTGAAATAATATAAAAATCATGTGTTTGCATGAGCAGTAATTTGAAAGTTTGGGTTTTGGGTGTTAACACATAAAAGACACTGAAACATAATGCTCTTTGGTGCTCTGTGGTTAGAAGGGATCAACTTTCACAGTGAGAGTTAACAGTGGTCTAAAGCGCCCAAATTGTTTTGGGCACCACAGATTTCTTTGTCTCTGATGTGTTTCTTTTTTTGTTCTTACAAAAGAATCAAAGGGGTTTGATGTTTTTATGATGTAGAGTTACTAGGCTGGTATTGCTCTATCAGGTAGTTTCCCATGCTGTGTGAAAGATGTCCAAAGCCATCCACAGTCAAGCTTAATGTCGCCACACACAGCTAGAGGTCTGGCTGGTTTTTGAAGGGAATGACATCATGCATTCATGCAGCCAGCATGGGCCTCTGATCTATTTCCCCCAGGTTCTCCTGAAGGCCTGAGCGTAATGCTAACAAACAAATTTCCTGTTCACTGCGTGTATATTCACGCACTATCCCATCACCCAGCCCTGTGTCTCTCACACTTGGATTGGTCTGCTACAGTGTTAGTCATTTAAACACACAAACATCCTGTAAACGCACGTACAGAGGCTGGTCATAAACCATCGGCTGAGGTTTAAAGGACATGTCAGTGTGTCTTAGTCACACACCAACTCATCAGTCAACCAGCCGGACGCATGTGGCCTCTGCCTCCACCTGCTCACATTTAACCGCCTCTGAGCCTGTGTGTGTTTAAGCCTGTGTGGTTGAAAGTACTCGTGTTCAAGAGCATATCTGCCTGTGTAAACACTCTGGCTTACTACTCAGTGTGTCAAATCCCCTGCTTCCCAACAGTGATACCAATTGTCCAGATTGTCACGGTGCTAATGAATCATTTAGCTCACACAAACACACCCGAATATACACACTCAAAATAAACACTCATGTGCTCGCCAAGATAGCTACATGTAGCAATGGCACCTTTTAGAACTGCCGGTTTGACACCACCTACCTTTAATAAATGAGCTCATGTGAACATCTGTCACTTGTTTTTTTTTTTTTTTTTTTTTTAATGGATGTTGACTGAGGTGGTTAAAAACATCTCCATAGAGAAATTAAATAAGCCACAATAAGTACATTTTAGACTGTGCAGCTATATTATTAACATCAGTGGGTGTATGTTATGTGATGCTTTTAATGACTGACCTGTGTATATTTTTGTAGTTTTTCTTTTTATGATGTAATTATGAAAGGATTTCACAATATACAAACCTTTACCATGAATTCTCATATTGGTATGCAATGAACTTTCTGTTTAAATTTTTCTAGTCTTAATGTTGTTGTAGTTAGGGTGAGATCAACAGGGGCACTGGTGCAACATCAACACTGTGGCAGGCTTGTACCAGACTGAAGAGGGAGTTTAGCCAGAAGGTAAAGCTTTGATTTACTGGTTAAACTATGTTCCAACTCTCAACTATGCTCAAGAGCTTTTGTTGTTGACCGCAAAAATGAGATTCTGGATTCAAGCGGTCAAAATGAGATTGCTGATTGCTGCTCAAATGAAGTAACATTTTGGTGGGGGCAGTATTAATGGTGTATAATGGTGTGGAACAGCATCTCCTTCACTGGAAAACCAAAGCTTGTCATCATTGTACAATCTCAGTGCAGAGATGTATCAAGATGAGATTCTACAACCAGTGGCATTACCATATTTCTGAGTCTTGGACTGAACTCTATCCTCCAAGTGATAACGCACACCACCACAGAGCGGGGTTTATCAGAGACTACCTCCAGAATTTGGGAGTGGAGAGGATGGAATGCCCTGCCAGCAGTCCTGACCTCAACCCCATTGAACACTTG
Source organism: Cheilinus undulatus (assembly GCF_018320785.1). NCBI lineage: Eukaryota > Metazoa > Chordata > Actinopteri > Labriformes > Labridae > Cheilinus > Cheilinus undulatus. The sequence continues at coordinate 25,610,598 of NC_054874.1, read as the reverse complement.
TGGGATCAGCTTGGGTGTGCTGTTTGTGCCAGAGTGACCAACACAACCACGTTGGCTGACTTGTTACAAATGCTGGTTGAAGAATGGGACAGCAGTGTGTGACCAGGCTGGTGGCCAGCATGAGGAGGAGGTGCCAGGCTGTTGTGGCTGTGTATGGTTCTTCCACACGCTACTGAGGCTCCAATACATCTTGTTTCTCCAGACTTCAATCATCCAATCCGCCAAACAGCTTAGAATTTCATGGCAACATTTTTGTCATGTACCCTACAAATCTTTCTTACTGCGGTTTAATCTCTTATTCTGCTCAATAAAGGATAAGAAGTTATTGAACAATTGTGAAGTGGTTTGACAATCACAGCTCTAAAATGACAGACATGGGGAAACTTATGAAAAACTTGAAAAAAAAAAACACATTTATGACGTCAAGCTATTTTCCAAATGTTGCTGTGTTTACTGAATCACTTGGTTGAAAAGAAAGTATCTACGTTTTTCTTCAAATATGTTGTTGTTATCACATCATTCAATGTTGTTGTTTTTTTTTTTTTCTTTTTTTAATGGAATGCAGGCTGAATATAATTAAAAACTTTATGATCCATGAACCAAACTGAGACCAAGTGGAGTGTAAAATATGTTTAGCATATTCTTTGTTCTCCGGTGTGGGTTCCATTATCACACAAAAACACAAAAGCACTTCGAATAAGCAAACAGGAAACAATAGCAGTCAGTTTTATTGAGTTGAAACTACTGTGCTGGAAAATCACTTTTATATGTCAGGCCTACAAAAGCAGCACAGATGGAGAATACTGATACCTGTGTATATATATATATATATATATATATATATATATATATATATATATACAGTGCTTAACAAACTTATTAGACCACCTGTCATATTTGTCTCAGAGACAACCCAGCATCATGAAGTGCTTTAATGTAGACTCTTTCATTTTCAGTGAGCTCTCCAAGTTTTACCATTTTGAACAGGAATGAGGGATTTCAAACTGAATTCACCTTTTTACAAATTTGAGCCGGCTCACAGGGCTTCTCTGAGAAGTCAGAAATTAATCAAGCATAACATTCAACCACTAAAAATATTTTTTCTGTTCAAGAATGCAAGTTAATACCTATAATTTGACATATTAATCAAGAAATAAAAAATGTTCTTTACTATTTTTTTGTAAATCAGTAAATTTGAAATTTCATGGATAACAATAATAATTATATTTTAGCATTAAAAATATCATTTGGGTTAAAGAGCTTCTACACATTGGTGTATTAAGTATTGCAGAAACATAAAAAAATGATTTTGATAATTAGCAATGCTGTTAATTTAGGGCAGCTGTGGCATAAACCTTAATTTGGGTGCTTGTCTTATAAATTTGTTAAGCGCTGTGTGTGTGTGTATATATATATATATATATATATATATATATATATAATAGTAAAGGAGTTTCCCAAGTGAAACCACAAGCTTTTTAATATTACACATGCACTGTCAGAGAGTTGACTTAGCTTCAAGGTCAGGGTACATGTTAAACATGTGACAGCTTTATGATGATGGCCGTAAATGAGCAACGATTAAATATGATGGTCTCATCTGAACAAATACGACATGCTGTGACAGTAACAGATGTTAATGGGAGCTTAGCAATTACACGGTAATGGGTGTCAAGTCTGCCAGCAGATACAGTGACCGAGGGGAGGGCCAGTTGTGATTAATAACCTCATAGGTATCACTGTGCAACATGTATGGACAAGGGTTAAAAGGAAAAGATATGTTTATGTAGTGGATTGTGTTATCATTCTCAGTGGTGGTGTAGTTTTTCAATTAATCATCTACTGTCAGTGAAGTTCATCTTACCAATTTACACCATGTCCAAGACTCAGATTTCAATTAAATAGCAGCAGGAATATGAATTCCTGTGACAGCCGCGGAGGTTGGGAATATGGTGACTTAAACCGTGCATACTGATTCACATTGTGCATCATGTCAGGGTTAGGGTCATTTTTACACTTAGCAGGCTCCACTATAATAAGAACCCACTCAACATAGATTATACCACTATTTATATAGCTGCTTGCCTTGAAAATCAATAACACTATATATATGTATATTGGTTTGAAAATTATCTATTGGTTTTAAAAGGAATCATTTCTTCCACTGAACAAATATTCAGCTTGGACCTACAGTTAGAGCTGCATACACAGCAATGGTTAACTATTTAACCTTTTAAAAAATGAAATAAACTTGCTTTTATTCATTTTAAGCTGATACTAGCTAGCCGAGCTGTTAGTACTCACGTTAAACTGAACATTTACACTGATAATGGAGTTAAGAACTACAGAGCCGTGAAAAAAGTTTTTGCTCCCTTTCTGATTCCTGATTTTTTTTTGCATATTTATCACACTTACATGTTTCAGATCATCAAACCTATTTCAATATCTCACAACGCCAAACCAACAATGATGAGTTTATTGGGGAAAAAAATCCAAACTTATCTGGCCCTAGTGTCAGTGTCACTCCTCTGCTCACCTGCTGCATTTTCACTCACACTGCCTCTGCTCCACTCTGCCAGTCAGCCACGCCCACCTCATCAGCCAACTCTGCTCACCTGTGCTCTCAGCTGCCTCTCATGCTCAATCAAGCCAGTTTTAAGCCTCCTCTGCTCAGTCAGACTCTGCCAGATTGTTCTTAGCCCTCATGCAAGACTTTCCAGCACTCTCTTTAGGATTGACTACCCGGTACCGACCCTGCTTGTCCCTGACCTCTGAACCGCGTCTCTGCCCTGGAAATACACCAAAGCCTTCTGTCCCTGACCTCAAGTTTTTGCCTCTGTGGATTGGATTCTGTTTGCTCGGCTTCTGGACTCCTCAGCTGGTGTGTGACAGCTCTGCTCAGATACAGTGAGTGTGCTCCTCCTGGATCTTCTGGTTCTGACCCATCTTCTGTCTCTCCCCCGACTGGGCAGCTCTTCAGAAGTGATTGTTTATTGTTGACTCTAGTGCTGTTCAGCTGTGATCAATAAAGGACATTACGTCTATTCTCCTTCTCTAGTGTGTTGCTATTGGATACTAAAACCACCCGTTACACTATGTGAACAAGTGATTGCTCCCTGAACTTAAAAACTTGTTGCACCACCCTTGGCAGCAATAACTGAAAACAGCCGTTTGCGATAGCTGGTGATGAGTTGTATTGTTGACAACAGGTTGCCATTTTGTAGCCATAAACAGTCATGCTGAATGTATATTTATAACGAATATTCCATTCAAGAAAATTTAGCCTCAGTGGGTCTTGAAAATGTTAAAATATGAAAAAATTGCCACGTGATACAAGGACAGCATATCTATGCCTGACCTGTTTAGATTACTTGCAAGTTATTTACTTGCAAACATCCAAGAAATTTTAATGGTTTAAAGAAAGAAAAAATATTTTCTTTAGCATAGGTAGGAGGACAACTGGAGTGTTGCATTACGTGACAGACTGCCAGAATACAGTTTGTTCAAACGCAGTAGAATAGTTGCCATAAATAACAGTTGTATGTAAGTATTTGATGCAATAATAGCCCTGCTCTTCTGTGATCATTTTAAAAACGCCTATTATTCACCCTTTAACCCTACTGCATCTGACAGGAGACATATATAATCCTCTATTCTAAATAAACATTCCTCATCCATGCTTTCAGCTACATTTCAAGTTTGGCCGATTGCCCTCCTCACTAATCCAACATTAATGACTGTGTTTATAAGTTTAATACTCTTGTACTTTAGCCCTCGGCTCTGCCCCTTTCACTTCTATGGATGCTTTTAATACAACACTGGCAGCAACAAAGAACTCATAAGGCATTATGGGAAAGCTGAAAGTAGAGCAGACTATACTACAAGATCCTATTAATTAGAAAACAAGGCATGCATGACCTCGCTCCTAGTAGTATTTCTGATCCAACCAGCCTGATCCTTGAATCTCTGCCTTTCCTTTGACTCAACAGGGGAAAGAAGTTGGTCAGACTAAGCTTCTTTTTTTCTACAGCCCCAGTCCTCTTGAATCATCTTTCAAAGTCCTGTATTAGAAGTATGAGACAAGTTTATTTACTGTTTGTCAGTCTGTGTGAGTGTGGTACCGCGTTCTCTTGCATTCCCCTTCGTACCTGCCACTGGCCACTAGGGACACACAGGTGATAATGGATGTTTGTATCCAAGAAGAAGCTTTGTCTGGAGTCCAAGGAGAGAATGACCTGCCATCCTTATTCTGAAAAGGGTACACAGCATTCAATGCCTCTGTGTCTGAATGTGTTGGTGTTTGTGTGTTTTGTCTTGGTCTTATTTGCTCAAATTAAATCTGCTGGTGGATAAAGTCTCTTGGGGAACTTGTCTCCAGACAGGAAAACATTGACAGAAACTTTGTTGCTAAAGTCTTTGACTGTTCAAATCCCCTGACATCGTTATTATTTAGATAAAATTAATGTGTTTATTTGTCAATCCCAGTCATATTCTATAACAACTCTGTGTAGCTAGTGCTAAATGGTGTGTCTTGTTTTTTTAATCTAAAAAGAAGCAGATCAACCTGAACAGGTAGACATATGAACACACATAACAACTAATCGACCTTGAAACAAGACACCAAACAAACTGATCATAGTATATCCCATCTGTATGTCAACATTATGTCAATAGAGGGAGCAAAATAATAGACCTGTAGAAGCAAAACACATGCTTATTGTTTGCTTCTTTTATGATCCAGCTACTCTGAGCCCTGACCTGTTATTCTCTCCACTTCAGAAAGAGATCCAGTGGACAAAGGTGCACACCATTAGTTGAAGCCAACCGGCAACCTCCGGTCCTGAAAAATGAAGCCAGTGAGGAAGTGCAAAAAATTTGCAGTACTGCAGGTGTCCAGTTGAGGCTGTCTGCAGTAACTCCAGAAGTACCATAAACAACACATGTTAAAAGCAGGGTTTTTTCACTAGAAATAAACTGGTTTATGGCCTGGTTCAAAAAAACGACGTGTCTCATTAGCTGATGTCTTCATGTCCTCTTACTGTACGGTGGGGTGATTTTTTTTTTTTTTTTTTTTTTTTTTTTTTACCACAATTGTTTATATTAATTTTAGGAAACACGTCTTATCTGGAAACACAGCTTATCTGTTATCCACTGCATCTCAACTCACAGAACACTGTGAAGGCCTCGCTAGCTTCCAATGCTAGCTATCCAACCAGCTAAGTTTACGACAGGGTAATTTTCTTTTATGCTTTACAGTGGAACTGCAATACAAATGCAGCTTCATTGATATTCAACACAAGCATAAAGTAAGGCATGGCTAAATATAAATCAATGCAGCAGTAGCCTGTTAGCTATGTGATGGTATGATATTAGCATTAGCTTATCTGTTAGCTGCATTTCACTATAATGGCTATCAAAAAAACTTCACATAAGCTTACACAACAAAGCAGGTAAGTCAACATACAAGTTTGAAAGATAGCATGTACTTACAAACAATGCTGTAGCATGCAGAAAAAGAAAGAATTCAAGATGGAAGCCATGGACTATGAATTGGTCGAGTCTCACCACCCCCAGTATAGACAGGAAGTACAGGTAAAAATACGTGAGAGCAGAAAATTATGCTTCTTACTACCACATGATGGAATCTAGTGCTGATGTTGACAGCATGTTCAATATGTCAGCACAGAGAAAACATCATCTTTCCTTCCTGTTTTTCCGTCACTGTGACATTTTTACAAAGTTGTGCCTTAACCCTTGGTTAGTAGAATGCAGTTAGCACATTTGTAAATGCTGTTGATGGTGCAGAGTCAAGCTAATCTTGCAAAGCAGATGGATACACCTGTTTCCGTGTCTGTAAAGCTCTCATCTGAACCATTTGGGCCTGGTTAGAAAGTGACAGGACCAATCAGCGTCGAGGGGCAGTGCTTTCGGGTGGGACGGAGTCGCGACGTATGCAAGCATCTAGAAGATGCCGGTGCAAGTATGGCGGAAGACATCAGTGTGGATGCTGCTAAAGCACCAGTTTTATCAGAACTTGACGACAAAAAAGAAGGAAGAACAAAGACCAGCACTGAATTGTTTTCTTTTCGAAAATGACAAAAGTTGTGTACTCACATGTTGGTTCTCTATGGAGTTTACTCCTTTGGTAGGGGCGCAGGTGCACAGCTTGGTAGCAGCTATGCCACGTGTTTTGTTTTGTTGATCTTTCCAGGATCTGTTACAAACCAAGTTCAAGCAAAGAGTCTATTTGACATGAAAATGCTAATGAGACATTCGAGTAGGTTTTCCAGCTACTGGGTTTCTGTGTGGGAAAGTGAGTACTAAGCTTAATGCCGCAGGCTAGAAGTGTTTGTTTGCTAAGACACTGCTGAGGAGAGATGTGTTTTATTTTTTTTAAAAGGTAAATACTCTAAGATTTCATAACATTTAACTTCTGTACCACACTTGTCACATATACACCGAAATGTCCTTACAGGATGATGTATGTGGGTCTTACCAATTGACTGGATTGGCTTTGAAAATGTATCTTAACTCAGTTGAAAATTTCCATTGTGTTACTTAGACGGCCAAACCTGTGGTGGATGAATGTTTTCTCATTTTATCAAATGCATTCTGGATTTTCTGTGAGAAAAACAATGGTTATTGATTATGAAATATGAAAGCTCAGCTTATCGTCTGAATCTTGCTCTGTGATGATAACTCCTACACTGGGTGAGTCAAAGGATCACTGTTAAGCTTCAAAGCAAGAAAACCCCAGGCACAGCAATTCTTATAGAGTGAAACTCAAAAGACTGCCTCTGCTCCAGCTCCTGTGGCACTCAGCACCACTTATTTGAGCATCGAGTATGAGGGTGGGGGTTGACATAGCAATAAAAAAACTTGTCATACGGGAGGGGTGTGCACTCTAGGGAGCAAAATCTGAATATAACTGGGTTTATTTTGCTGACTCAGATGTATTTGGAGTTTTGGATTGAATGACATTGTGGTGGCATGATTGGTTTTAAATGCCGAGTGAAGAATAGGTTTTCCGATCATACGCAACAGGTGGCTGTGGAAAAAATCAGTTCTTTCCCAAGAGACACATAGGAATCTTTTTCCTTGCATGCCAGACAGCATTAAATCCAGAATCCCCCAAGGGTATACAATATGTTTTCTTCTGTGATCGTTTTATTTGCAGTGCATTAATAACAAAACTGCCCCATCACTGGTTAATATTACATTTTATCCAAACAAATCTTCATCTAAAGGAAAGTCACATTATCATAATTAGTTATTAAAATACGTAAACCTATACTAGTTTGAAATCCCCCATTAGGAGGTGGAATACATATGTTAATGCAAAAATAAATATGTGAAGCTTACTTATAAGACAAGTTGTAAGAGATGTCCAAAAACATGGCCAACAGTATCCCTCGCCCACCTGCCATTTAGAAGACGAAATATAATGCTAAGTGTTTCACACAGGGCTGTGACTTACTGATTTTGCATAATGTAAGTAAGAAGGTAAGACCTTTGGAATTTAAGTTATCTCCCACGTTCAACTTGAACCAAAGCTGCAAAGAGCAGATTCAAGTATATTTTGACCTGACTATAACCCTTCATTTCCACCATACTGCTGTGCCTGACTAAAAGCTTTGCATGAGTTGTTTATGAGCAAATGGTTCATGGTTTCTTCCCTGCATTTAACAGAAAGCTTGCCCAGTTTCTGCACAGATTAAGTTCTGCACTGACCAGTTCCTGACTTCCTGTTGCCGATTTTTCAATGAGCCATTGTGACCAAAATCACCGCCTCATCTGCACATTTGAATCTTGATACATTATCTAAATGATCTGATCACACTCATTTACATCTGTACCTTGTATAATTATATGGCAATATAAAGCTGAGAAAGCAGAAAAAGGCATATATTAACATTTTTGTCTTGAACAGATTTTCAGCTGACCTTTTAGCAACCACCACAGGAAATATGGGATGAGGTGTATGGAATTTCTGAAATGCATCCCTCACACATCATCAACACACATTTTAACAACTTGAAGCAGGGACATAAAGAAAATTTCACATCTCCCTATAAGAAATAAAGTCACTTCATCTACACTAACTGTGGACCCACGTAAACATTAAAAACACTGTCTTTGTGCTTCATTGAACTGAAAATAGCATAGGATAAAAGGGATTTGCAAATACAGTATATGTACTCTGTCTTTATTAACATATAGCACAAAAACCCCAACTCTTTGGGAATTAGGTTTTGTAGTATACTTTGCATTGTCCCTCATATATTCATTTACAGTGCCCTTTAGATATTCTACCCTTTCATTGATTTTATAACTCAATCTTTAAGGGTCTTTCAGGAATCCCCATAATCCTAAACATAAGCTAGGCAATAAGGCGCTGCTGCAGTTTATGAAAGATGGAGCAAGTTGGTGGATAAAACTTATGCTGAGGCCAGTCAGGAGGACTGCAAAACATCCTCTCACCAATGATAGTTTTTAGAGTCTTTTTTTTAGTCCTCTTCCAAAAAAGACATGATTTCCAGATCTGATAAAAAACTGTTGTTAAAGCTACGTTTGAGCCATAGCCTCCCCAGTCATTGCTTCTGTCCTGAAATACAACACATCCTCGTACATAACTCTGGCAGACTTATGCCCAGGCCTGTCGGAAAAAAAGCAAAAACATCTTTCCTGCCAAGAAAAGCTTTCAGTGTTCTCTGTTTTGTTTTCATGGAGAAATTTGGCCGATTTAAACAAAACTGCTGTTGTAGCTACATCATTGCTCATCTCTCCACCAGCAGGCATACCATCTTTGAGTACAAATAAATTCTGTCTATAACCATTACAAACTCATGAAGAAGCAGATCAAGATAAGAGTTGAAATATTGTTTCCACCATGAAAATCTTTCAGTGCGATTCTTTGCTCTTGTTCAGTAAAGAAATGTGGTTCATTTCTGATATCACTACCACTATACTGGCAACATCCAAGCTAATTGCTACACCAGTGGCAGCCATTGCTACTTGCTTAAACTTAACCCTGCTCATTGTCATCACCTTGTTCTCCTGAAATGACTCTGATTGGTCAGGTTTGTTCTTCCTGGCATAATCCTTTCAGATTGGAGTTTTTCAAGACATGGAATTTCGCCAAACAATACGCTTTGAGAGCCATTTGATTCAGAAAACAACAGCACTACCAAAAAGCTACAGGAAAATGTAGTTAAACTTATAATGCTGGGGTGTGTAGGGACCAAAATTTTCCTTGTTATGATATATATATATATATATATATATATATATATATATATATATATATATATATATATTTAAGGTCTTCTCCAATCTCTGCTGATTCCTGTGAGGATAGCCCAGTGAAAAACACACATCAGAAGTAATATTGATTATTTCCAGATAGCAGTTTGAATTTCAAATATTAACTGAAGTGACAGAGGTGTTAGAGTTAGTAATTTATCAGAATGATTTACTATGACAATACAGCACAGTTTATTTGTATACAGATTTACACAGCATCGTTTCTTCATGATATAAAAAGGTCAGTATGTGACATTATGTGACATAAGCCATGATTACCAGTATGATCCTTGTGCCCTTTTAAGGACAGAGATGGGACTCCTCCTAGAGGCACAGCTACTGTACAACAGGACATGACATAGAGAGCAGAGTGACATCGAGAATCATTCAGAAGAGAGCTCGGCACACTGGATGGCACTCATATTTCCAGAGAAACAACCTTTTCATGCCCTTCCTTTGCCATCATGATTAAGGACAGAGAGAGAGTGAAAAGTGTGTGTGTGTAGTGAGTGAGAGAGAGAGAGAGCGAGGATCTTGGCCTGCGCTGGGTTTACCCAGTCGGTGAAGCAGAATGGTCTATGAAACCGCCAGCAGCGTTATCGACTGAGCGTTGAGAGATTAGAATTTAGAACACCTTTTCCCTCTGCTGGGCCTTTCTTCAGTCAGAAAAGATAACTTCTCTGCCATCCATGGGATGAGATTACCAAACAGCTGCTCACTGACACATACACATACACGTGCCATCTTTTCGTGTACATACATTTATATGCTCTGCACCCTCAGCAGCCCACAAACACTAGACACTGCTGCTTGTTCAGACCCCAGCAGCTGAATTAATGTTTGGCAGACTTATTGATTACAGAAAAGGTTCTCTCACTCTGCCTGGCTGAGTGTTATTGTTGGCTGAGAGAAGAACAACTTGCTTCTGTTTGGTTTGTTTTCCTTTTGAAGAACAAGGAAGGTTATTTAGGGTCTAAGCCAACAGGAGTTAAGTAGTGGAGGGGGAAAAATGTTTGTGAGTTTAAAGTGTTAATGTGTTCTTGGGTCTGTGAAATGCAGAGCCTCTAAAGCAGCACAGCATATACGTATTGATGGAAACGTGATGTATACTTTATACAAGGAGCCCTGCATATTAGGGTATGTTGACTCTATTGGAGTAGACCCACAGATTTAATAAGTCAGCACCAAGAGTAGTGCACAGTTACCAACCACTATTAGCCCTGTTTTTGCACCGTAACCACAAATCAATTTGCTGTAATCATACACTGGCGCTAACACGCTCACAGCATTTGGCAGCTGAGCACACTTTGGTCACTTTTTACCACAGGCACATCAGTGGCTCTGTGCTTAGATCATCAGCACTGTAATGACAGAATGAGAGAGAAAAAAGAAATATACATTTTACAGACCAAGAACTCAGAGTTCCTGCAGAGACATGATGTGAAATGCCCCCGTGACCACACATTGGTTAACCAGAGACTTGATAAAATAGAAAAACTCTGTGACCACAGTAGAGTCACTGTAGTGACAACAATACAGCAAACACATGATTATTTTAAGATGAACCGATGTGTTTGGAAGTCAATCATTGGTCAGTTATAGCCGAGGGAAGTCATTCTTCATGGCATTATACTTTGTCAAACTTACAGGCAAGCCAAGCCATTTGTTGGCATGTGTACAGTTGTAGTTGTATTCTGAACTCTTACTGCACAAACTGTTCAACATACAACTATACTTTTGTTTGCAGATTCATTTTACAGATCCTCCTCATAATAGACAATTCCATAGGGACCACCCAACAGTCAGAAGCTGGGTTTCCATTACAGTTTTTCGCAAGATAAAAATGATATTTCTTAAATTTCGATTAAGTACAATTGCGCTTTGAATGCGTTTCCATTGAAGGGAGTTTTGGGCATAGGCCCTGCAATTCTTGTAAAATCTCATCCCGCACGAATCCGCTGCAGGGAAGCTTGATGCTCAAAACCTGTTGCGTGTTGGTACGGTTGTGGTTACATCTACAGTGGTTGCCTTGATAATGTTGAACAAAAGACGAAGGCAACGGATGATAGTTCAGAGGTAAAGCCCGTATGTATGGCAAAAGCCATGTATAAGGATAGAAGTATGATGTTAAGAAAAGTCTCGTCTCTTCTTCTGTTTACACGTACAGCGCCATGTTGTCTCAGACTGACTGGTCATGTGACACCGTATGTCACGTCCCGTGACTTGTAAATGCGGAAAAAGTGTTTCCATTACACTTTTGCGATATATTTCTATATCCAAACGCCTGAAAAACCTCCTCATGAAAGCATAAAAACTTTTTAGTGATATTTTAGGGTTTTTTCGAAATTCAGGTGTTTCCATGACCAGTTTTTCTATTGCGCTATTTCGATTTTGTGCATTTCCAAGTGTAATGGAAACCCAGTTAAAGTTAGGTTGCATGTCCATAGTTGGTGATTTTTATGCTGGCAGTGCTCATGACCTCATTTCCAGAGGTGCTCTTAATTTTGCTACATTACAAAAAATAAATCCTGCTTTCCTTGGTAAAATCTCTAATGTTGTCTTAAAAATATCTCTATGTGCTTCATATTTCTGTATTTCAAGGAAATATCACAGAAGACATGCAAACAAAGTCAAGGAATCCTGTCCTGACACAGGCAGCAGCTGAAGACCAGGAAACTACCCTAGAAAATAGACGAAGAGAGCAGAGTCAGATCATTTTCTCTTCCACTATTGTCAGAAGCCCCGCCTCTTCTTGATTTTGATTGGTAAGTGAGGAAGAAGTGGCATTGATGAGGGCAGCCCTGTTTCAAAGTTTAGCAGTTTTCATATGATTGCACTTTAAGTGCGGTGACATAAACAGCTGGGATAGGTTTTCTGTCTTGGGCGCTGAACGCTCAGAACCCTGGATTACATTGGTTTTGAATAAAAGATAACTGCCAGCGCTAAAAATGCTGGCTATGGACACTGGCCCTTAATCTAATAACCACTCACAGTCACTGAGTGGCTCTGTGACTATTGAGTAACTCTGATGACCACTCAAAAGTCACGGCTGTAACTTTGACCTTGTTTTGACCTTTTGCACCTTTGTTTTTAACCATTTCATTTTATATACCAATATTTATATTTGCATTGATTCAATTTTTTTTACCGTCATTGCATATCTTGGCACATATATTTGCCATTACTGTCAATATCTGAGACCAATATTTAACACCATCCATTAATTGTGCTCTTTATATATATACACACACACCCACACATATATATATATATGTGTGTGGGTGTGTGTGTGTTTATTCCCCACTTTATATACATTTTATATTGCAATTGTGATTTCTTTTTGTCTGTTTTTTTGTTGGACTTCTGCTTTTTGTAATGCTGTTGCTCTAAGTGCCTTGAATTGCTCCCTCTGGGGAAAAGTAAAGTTTATTTCAATTTGTCTTTGTGTTATGCATCTTTCAACGTCTTAAACTACATCACATGACTGTCATATAAAATCGAACAAAGAGTTTTTAGATATTATGTAGACAAAATGATGTATAAATAATGATGTGTACACAAAATGACAGACCATTTATCAAGAACAGCTGTTTCCAAAGCAGTTGATAACCATGAAAATGTACCTGTGATGTCATACACATCTGATGTTGAACAGTGGTTCAACTAAGTCAGAAAGTCAAAAGAAAATCTACCTATTTCCCTCTCCCTGTGCTCTGCTCTGATACTACTACACCTACTCCCCTCTGTCCCTGACTGTTTTGAGACACCAGAGAAGATAAATGAACATGATTCGTCATCGACACTACACAAAACACAACCTCACATTCTTGGTCTGTTCCTGGAATCTTGGTGAGATGTAAGTACAGCATAAGGGTGAGAACCATGTCTGAGTTTTGGTTAGTCTGTTTTGGTTCAACAGAAAAACAATATGCTAATGTCAGCTGATTGTGTGTTAAAGCTTTAATGACACTGTTGTTTATTACAGTTATTATTCTAGATGCTTTTCAGATGAGTTGAATTTTAAAATGTTTGTGTAGCACACAGCTAAAATCATGGTGTTGTAGTTGGGATCTGTGTGAGGTTCATTATTTTGTCCCCATTAGTAACCATTGTTGGTTCCAAGAGTCCTTTCAGAACAGCTATGAAAGCTTCAATTTAGAACTGTTTTATACTGGAACCACCCCGGAGGCTCTTCAAATACCTCTCTACCTTCCTGGCTACCCAGCCAGGCCATTCATCCCAAAAACCATTTACCTGCAGGGTTTTATCCTGAATACATGGGGGACATTCAACCAAACTGTCTCCTTTTATTCTGAGGGTTTACTTAAAACCCAGCCAGACGGGCCTAAAAATGTGATTCTGTAAAGGCCAGCTCAGGCTCCACATTCAGCCAGATTTCAGCCTGACTGCATTGCTGAAGCTCATTATCAAATATTTAGCCCAAACCTGAGCGTCTGGGATGACAAATATTCTCTGTGGTGTTTAAGAAAAAAATACATAAGGAAGCATTGTTAAATGCCAGTCTTGTTTTGAGGTTCTGTGTCGTTACCTGTGACTGCCAGAAGGTGGTGGTAAGGCACTCTGGAGTGCTCTGTGTTAAGTAATGTAGCCTTGCAGAGGCAGAAGAAGAAATATACCTGTGTAAACAAAGGAAACCATTGTTCGCTAACTTGTTCATCCTCTGTCATTTTTCACCTTAGAGCCAACCTCCCACTGTTTGTTAAACACAACACTCTTTGTAGTGGGACGTAATCAACGTCCAAGACGTCCCACCACCATGATTCAACAAGACCAGCATCAGAAGTTGTCTTGCATCATTCTCTAGTTTGGCACTTTGACCTCAAATCAACGACATGTATCCTGACACCTACCAATAGCATTTGCTACCCATCTCCTTATGGACATACAGGCATGGACAGAATTGTTGGTAACCTTCTGTTAAAGAACAAAAATACCTCACAATACTCGCTGAAATAACTTGAAACTGACAAAAGTAATATAAAAGTGGATTAAAAATCAACCAGCAAAAATCAGACGTTTCTCTAGAATTGTGGTTCAACAGAATCATTTACAAATGTGACCCACTCCTCATGAGCAACTGCTCCAGCTGTCTCAGGTTTGAAGGATGCCTTTTCCAGACTGCATGTTTCAGCTCCTTCCACAGACGTTCAATAGGATTTAGATCATGGCTCATAGAAGGCCACTTCAGAAGAGTCCAATGTTTTTTTTTTTTTTTTTTTGTTTGTTTGTTTTTTTGTTTTTGTTTTTGTTTTTAGCAGTTCTTGGGTGGGCATAACTGTGTGTTTTGCGTCATTATCCTGTTGAAGGATTTGCAACTGAGACCGAGCTTTCTGACACTATGCAGCACATTTCGCTCCAGAATGCCTTGATAGTCTTGAGATTTCATTGCACCCTGCACAGATTCAAGACACCCTGTACCAGATGCAGCAAAGCAGCCCCAGAACATAACCGAGCCTCCTCCATGTTTCACAGTAGGTACAGTGTTCTTTTCTTTGTATGGTTCATTTTTGTGTCTGTGAACATAGAGCTGATGTGACTTGCTGAAAAGCTCCAGTTTTGCTCATCTGTCTAAAGGACATTCTCCCAGCAGATTTTTGGCTTATCAATATGCATTTTGGCAAAGTCCAGTCTCACTTTTTTATGACTTTTTTCAACAGTGGAGCCTTCCTCAGTCATATTCCATTGAGTCCACTTTGGCTCAAACAGTAGCGGATGGTGTGCTCTGATACTGATGAACCCTGACTTTGCAGTTCACCCCTAATCTCTTTGGAAGTTGTCCTAGGCTCTTTGGTTAACATTCGTATTATTTGTCTCTTCAATTTTTTATCAATTTTCCTCTTGCGCCACGTCTGGCTACCGTCCCGTGGACCTTAAAGTTCTGAAGAATATGTGCAACTGTTGTCACAGGAATATTAAGCTGCTTGGAGATGGTCTAATAGCCTTTACTTTTAACATGCTAGTCTGTCATTGTCATTATAATCTCCTGGGACAACTCTCTCCTTAGCTTTCTGTGGTCTATGTTTAGTGTGGTACACACCATGATACCAAACAGCACAGTGACTACTTTTCAGCCTTCAAATAGGCTTAATAGGCTTTAAAAGTATGAAGACACCAGTGATGCTAATTACAGGAAATACCATATCTGCTGGCCTGGCTAATCGGGATTTTTTTTTTTTTTTTTTACATTCATACCTCGAGTTCTATTTAAAGGATAGCCAGTCCCTGTTGTCCTCCTCTTGATACATTGGAACAAGACAGTATTTGTTATCCATAATCCATAATCAAATCCATAGTTGTTTCTTGTTTGTTTTCTTCTTTTCAGAGCAAGGACGCTAGCATCACACAGAACACTTCTGCTGAGTGACTGACACTCCTTGACCCACACCCACAGCTACCTGTGAACACACAAACAGTGGCAGAAACAGAGGTGACAACAACATATGATAATCAGTCTGGATCACACTTGCAGTGTGGCTGTTAGCCTAGACTGGTCATAATTATGGCTGCATAGTCTGACATTGTGCCATCATGAAAAACAAACAAAAAAATGAGTAGTCTGAACCAGCCTTAGGGGAGTCAAATGTCTTTGAAATGCTTGCCCCTGCTAAATGATTTTAAAACCACACAGATGTTGTCAAGATTTCAAGGTTCTTTGAAACCACCACACAGCAAAAACTTACATCTTACATTTAGATCCTGATCTTAATTATCTCATTAAACATTTTTTACTGCTATGGAATACCAAAGTGGATCATATTTGACCCAAACAGTGTAAAGGTTAAAAACCACAACAGGATGAAAGTTTCACACAAACAGCTCTGACAGAGCTAGCAGCTTGTAGCAACAGACTGCTATGCATCTGTTTTTCAAAAATAACAGCATTTTATTGATCCACAGCTGCCTACCAGCTCTGAATTCTGGGACTCAGACCTCAAAAGCATTTTGATCTGAAATGACATGAAATAAGTTGTTCTGTCCCTCTGGGAGAAAAAGAAAAATAACAAAAAACATCTTGTAGAGCAAAAAGAGAAACAATTTTCCTCTTGGCTCTAAAAATCTGATCTTATTGTGTTTATTTCACTGAACTCCTGAAATGATTTCTTTAATACAATCCAAGGTCTTCTATCAAATTTGTCAAGTTCAGTGACAAAGTGAAGGAGATTAGGCCTTCTGGCAGTTTTTTTTTCACATTTACTTTAAAGTTTGGTACAAGGAGAGCAGAGTTCAGAGCTTTTATTTTAATTTGTCTAATGAACACATTTGAGTGCAAGGGATCTATTCAAAGAGGAGAACCTTGTATCAGCTGTCCTAGTGGGTTTTTTGTTTCCTTCTTATTTAAACTAGGTGTTCTGTTTTATTCACAAACTTATAAAACATGTTGTATCCATTTGAAATGGTGGATCTAGGAAACACAAAAACAGACTAAGCTTTATTTAGAATTTAGTGGGTGACAGATAAAGCAAAAAGGTGCTACAATAATAAAATCCTTACCCTATAAATGCACTTCCACTTCCATGAGTTGAATGAGTTTTGGGTTGAATGCAGTACTGTATCATATATTGATTCTGGTGTGAGGCAGGAGTGCATCACAGCCCCTCTGCTTTTCCATACCTGTATGGACTGGATAATGAGGGGTCATTTGGTGATGTCCAGATCACTGATCTGAGGAGACAGTAGATGTTCTTGTGGGGGCTCAAAACCTCTTGAGTGAGCAGGTGGAAGATTTGGGAATGCACCTTTCCTGGTCCAAAACAAAGATCCAGGCATTTGGGGAATCACTGGAAGCTGCCATCGGATCCGTGTCTGTAAATGGTGAGAGTGTGGAAGTTGTAAAGCAGTTCAACTTCCTTGGCGATGTAACCCATCGATCCAAAGCCTGCGAGGCTGAGATTAACCGCTGATTTGGACATGTGCATGGGGTGAGGGGTTTGCTGGGCAAGACAGTGTGGCATTCCCGGTATCTGAGCAGGCAGATGAAAATCAGACTCTTTCAGTCCTTGGTCCTCCTGTATACTATTACGAGACCTAGACACTGACTGATGCCAGAGGCACCGGCTAGTAGAGTCCTGCACTGGTTCAGGTACCCACAGGTACACTTTAAACAATAAAATTGAGTGCAGCAGATACATTGTTTTTAATCACAGGTCGATTTTGGTCTGGCCATGCACTACTGTTCACAGGTTGAGGCGGATCCGGGTATTAAAGTTGCACTATTCAAAGGGATGACACTTTTGTTTGCCATTGGTTACCAAAATAGGCCACCATCATTCAAGAGTCCCCCTCAGTAAACAACAGCTATGACCAAACAGATTTCTGGAGTCCAGTGTCAGATAAAGACCTCCTTGAATTATTTTTTATTGCATTCCATTTGGTTTTATTCAGTGAATATAAATGTTAGAATTTAGTGTGTCTATATGTCTAGAATATTCACTGTCCTCAGATAATCTTTCAGCCAAGAGAAGGAAATTAAATAGCTCTATTCACTGATTGTGTTATCAAATACAAAGATCTGTTCTCACACATATTTTAATGGCTTCTGCACTTCTTTTTTTTAAATCTCTACAATGTCTTTAGTGATTCCTCTTCCTGTAGTTGCACTGATACCAAGGCCATCTTATTGTACCCCATCACTGAATCGCTAAGTAGAGGTACTTTATCAGCCCTCCCCATCCCTTTCTCAGACAATGTCTGTGGCAGCACGCAGGCAGAATAAAATCTGCTACCTGTTTGCAAAGGCAGTGTGAGACAAGACTATGAAGGATGCCATTCTAAGGAGAGATCTAAGAGGTTGTGTTCAACAGGCAGTTTTACCTCACTGATGGTATACTTTAGAGATTGTATGAGCCTGAATATGCAATGTTCCTTGAAATTATATATATTTTGTCCACAATTTTTGTCTTGATTAAAACAAGAACAGGACATTTAATATTGTACCAAAGGATAAATAAAGGATCAATCTGTGTATTCTATGTATGTGTGGTGATACTGCCGGGAATACAATGAATGTGGGTGAATTACACACAGGTAAAGAGGCTAGCAGTGCCTCTTTAGTAATTTTCTCCTTTTTTTTTGTCATAAACATTCTTTTAACACAAAATGTGATAACATGACATACCAGATAGGCTGTTTAATCATATCGTATCGTATATATGACATATAGGTTGCATGTATTACAAGCCAATAAGAGCAGCAAAACTTTAGGAGTAGGCTGCCCTAGGGCATAAACTACTTAAACACAAGCTTGACAGGCAGCCTGTATTTTTGTTCTGTATCAGTGGGACCAGTCAGTGAAATAAGATCTTGCCACAGGCAGTCCATTTTTTCAGGTAGAACAGCTTTGAATGTGACTCTTTTCTCGTCTTTTAATTCAAACCACCATTGGCTGTTTTTTGAAATTGTGTCAAACTTTGTATTGATTAAATTCTCTCTGCTCTGATGTTGTCAAAGTTAGGTGTACAAATTTTATTTTATGCCAGGATCAGAAACAGTGAACAACAGAGTATTGTGGCCAACCTAAAAGACTGAAACGATAAAGAGAATCTGTTATTTTTCTAAAAATACAAGTTTGATAAAATAAAATAATTTCTTGAAATTATAAAGTTGTTTATTTACAAAAAAAAAAAAAACAACTCAAGATTTTAAAGTCTAAAAAGTCATGCATTTTGAAAATATAAAGTCAAAATTTCCAACACTGAGAAAGTCAAAGTTCTATGAGAAACTAAACTGAAAACAGAGGTTGGATAGCCCCAGATTACAGAAATGTCTTTTTAAAATCCAGATTGTAATGCTAATGTGGTGATACTGGCCTAAAATTACAAATATTTTTTCATGGATCAGTCCCAGCAAAAAGTGTCATTGGATTAGACTCAACTGTAAGACAGGCAAGAAGGACAGCTTCATCTGGTCTGACTTTTCTCTATCCGATTGGCTATTTTAGACTGTGATATCAAAAATTCCAAGTTTTGTTTCACGTAAATTTAACACTTTATGAATTTTTAAAAATATATACTTTATTACTTTAAATAATAGACTTCCTAATCAAGAAAATATATGACTTTTTTCTTTCAAATTAACATAGCCTCATTATTTTTAGAGGCTCTAACACATTGTAATAGTGGATAGTTAATATCCACTTGGCAGTAACACATGTATGTAGATCTATTTATTTGGGATTTTGTCAATGAAAACAATTAGCTTTTCTTAGATTCAACTGGGGGGCAAAGAAAAAAGGGTGGGAACCAGTTCTGATAAACTGCTGTAATAGTGCGATCCACATCAAAGACTGATGACAAACATGGAATTTCCTCACTCCATTGGCTTTGGGATATACTATTTTTCAAAAAAACCTCGAGGGTACTGGTTACATGGAAATAAAAACTCAAACCAGGGTGACCAGTTGAAAGCGAATAGGAATGGAGAAACGGTCTTTTATGTGAGTGAGTGGAGCAGGCTCCTGTTTCAGAGGCATCTTCCTTTCTCCTTTTCTGATGCACAAAAGACTCAATAAAAATGGAACCAAATGAGAAATGATTCAAGGCACCTGCTGGTATTACTGAGGCAAAGATCCAAATCTCTAGAGAGAGCAGGAATTCCCATCACTATAAGCAAGGTTTTTCTTTTTTTAATTGGCAAAATGCAGCCAGTAAATTAGCTAAAGAGCTGGTCTTTAATGTGTGGTGGTACTTGTGGTGTTGACACTACCAAACCAACCTGAATAAAGCATTCCTAGACCACCTCTGTATGCAGTCTGAGTTTGTGGATATCAGATCTTCTGTGCACTCTAAGTCGCATCAACACCTAGAAATAAGGATTACCACATGGTATCCAAATGCCAAAAAGTGGATGATAATCCATATTAATGCTAGGTCTAAATGGGGTCTAAATGATTTATAAGCTCTTTTTCAAGCATTTGTGCTTCCTCTTCTGCTGTAATTGCTCTTGCTTTACCCACCATAACTTACTCATCTTCTTTGTAATAAAGTGCTGCTGTCTCTGTAATATCTACTAATGAAACTCTGAGGAATTTGTTCCATCTTTTCTCTGAAAGGCTTTAGATGCAGACCATCACTTTACATGAAAATTAACAAGTCTGAGGTTTTTTTTCAGCCAGCATGCTGCAATCATTGACATGAAAATAGGGGAAGGCAGGGAGAGAAAGACATAATGTGAGCACAGAGAAAGAGGCCATCAGGCAGAGCGATAGGTCAATAATAAGAGCAAAGCAAAGAGTATAGGCAAGAAAAGGTCAGGGAGAGAGTTAGGAACAAAGGAAAAGAAGACAAGGTAGGTCAATGGGAAACAGCAAGAAAAGAGCAAGCATAGAAAAAACAGAGACGGGAGGGAAAGAAACAGTGTAGGAGGAGGAGGAGATGAAGGAGGAAGGTCAGTGATGAAGTGGCAGACAGGCTGCCTGACTCCCCACGGCTCTGAAACACTGACTCACACACTGACGGACTGGTAGGATTGCAGGGGAGGAGGAGACGGAAGGAGGGTAAAAGGAATGGGTGGCATGGAAACAGGATGGGAGGATTGAGTGACTCAAAAGCTGAGAGCCAAAGCAGGAGGTTTCAGAGGAGTTCCCTCAGGGACATCTTTGCTGCATAACATAATGAAAATAATTTAAGCAAAGGGAGGAAGTGCTGGGTGGCTCTGGTGACTCATTTGACATGTGATTTTTATCTTGTAAGGTTAGAGTGCAAGAATCGTTCATGAAGCATGACCAAAGCTCTCAATTCCAACCATAACCCTATCTTCACCTGTCAAGCACCAACTTGATGTTCAGGTTTTATAAGTAAAATCAGGATAGAGCATTGACAGATGCAATCAAATTTTCTCCAAAAACTCCTACATTGTGATGAATTGTGTTTTTGATTTCAGCTATATTGTAAAAACTTGCTGTTCAAGTCTGTTTTATTGGTATTTTCTCAGATTAGGGCTCAACGGTTTCTGTACAATACAAATGACAATCTTTTTTTAATAAAGTTACTACAGGTAACAAAATTCACTTTGGCCTTTTTACTGTGATTTGTAACCCAGTATCAATTTAAGATTTTTCTTCACTGACCATTGTGTCCTCCCTGTATTTGTTAGAGCATATGGACTAAATTACGATAACCAGTGCATGCAGTAAGCAGCAACATTAGTTTCTTAAATGCTGATAGTTAGCTAGTGAGAAGTTAGGGCTACCTACAAGAACTTCACATTTTTAAGGCTATACAGTTACCAAATATCACATCTTTAGCCATCTTAAGTTAACATTGCCACATTTTAAAGTCCTATATAACCATATTCTTGATGTTTCCTAGCAGCTAAGCTAAGATACATCTGGGAAAGAAATGCATTTAAAAACTACGAGGCCCCAGACATGACAAGGTCAAAAAAAAAAAAAAAAAAAAAAAAAAAAAAAAATAGAAATTAAATTGTGGCCACAGAATACTAATTCGTGGCCATAAAGTAGGTATAATGTGCGCACAAAATACTTATTTATAATATTAATTTCATTTCTAGACAGCTGGGTAAGCAAATCGAGTGCACCTTCTCTAAGGTCTATGGTAGAGGCAGCAGAGAGGCTAAAGCTACACGATGGGCAGGGATAGTACGATTGAATTTTATTTTAGGCTGGAAATAGCTACAAAGACATTCTGAAAAGCCTGGCATTGCAAGGAACCATTATTACCAAGAGGCATTTAAACAGAATATTGAGAGCCAGGTTGCTTTACCAGCGGAGGTACGACTTCGATGCCGGGATAGGAAGGTGCGCTCGATTTGCTTACCCAGCTGTGCAGGAATGTTAATATTATTATTTAGTATTTCATGTGCACATTATACCTACTTCGTGGCCACAAATTAGCATTTTTTGCGCCCGCTATACTTATTTCGTGGCCATAATTTAGTATTTCATGGCCAAGAATTAGTATTTTGTGGCCATGAATTAGTCTTTAGTGCGTATGTTATAGCTATATTGGGGCCACAATTACATTTTTTTTTGACCATGTCATGTCTGGGGCCCTGTAAAAAATGGACATATGTAGTACTTGAACAAGTGGTTACATATTCTGATTAATATCTTACCATCTGCATCTTTATCTTATTTAGAAATATATTCATTTAAGGAAATGAAAATCCTGAACTTTGGTAACTGTTGTTGCTGGTTTGCTTAACTGGGCTAACTAAAGTATTTTACACTGTTTACCATGTTTTGTTCATTCTTAGGCAAAGTAAGGTTAGTTTTGATTGAATAATAAGACTACCTGCCACATAGACAGCAAAGTGTGGTTTTAGGAAATTAATGTTCTGTGTCACTGCCAAAAAGAGCTCCGCAAGCCTTGGTACTGGGTCCTGTATTATTTAGATCAAATACCAAGAATATCACATCTGCTGTTAAGAATTTGAACATCCATTGTTATGCCGATGACAGTTTTATGCTGCTTGTTCAGCCACTTAGATCCTCTAGCAAGCCCTTGATCAGCTGCAATAGAGGCTATACTCTAGAGCCAGATACCTGAAAACCAATACCTCGGTGTCTGATTGGATCACAAACTCACATTCCAATCCACACAGAAACACTCACTGACAAGCTACACCAAAAAAACCTAAACACAAATTTGGATTCTTTTATAGAATCTATTCTAATTTCCCAGCAGTCAGCAGAAAACAGCACACTAAGGCTGCCGTTTTTTTTGTTTTTTTTTGTTTTTTTTGTTTTGTTTTTTACCAGTTCTAGATCATGGTGATATTATTCATAAGAACGCCTCTGCCTCCACTCTCACTCCCTGAAACTCCATTTATCACCAGGACCCATATTTATTACTGGTGACAGTTACTCCACACATCATTGCATTTTATATGAAAAGGTAGGATGGGCACCTTTAACTGTAAGATGTGAGAGGCGATGTTTCTTTATTTTTTTCTATAAAGCTCTGATTGGCAAAATATCATCACTATATATCACATTGTTGTAAAATCAGACTCATAATCACTACTCCTCACACCCTGATTGACTATTGCTCAGAGTCCCACTGAAAACTCCTGACTTTAACTCTTCTCTGCTGCATTTATATGTAACCCTTTAAAACAACATTCAAACTTAAAACTTGTCACGAGTCAATTTAAAACCATGATTTTGAAATTCTCTGCCTTTTAACCATTTTTCAAGCTGTAGTTGCCATGGTGGTTTCAGGTGCTGCCATGAGCCACAGCCATGCCCCCTGCTCCATGATTAATGATGCATGATTGAGCTTAAATTCAGCCAGACTTCATAATTAGTCCTGCAACTCAAAGGAGTGGCCACAAAATCACAGTGTATGCTTGGCTTGAGACCTGAGTTCTTCACCTGACTCACAGCTTCATCAATGAAACCTTATTTAGAAGTTAAACATGCAGTATTTGTTCCCTATGTTTAGATCAGTGCCACATTAAACTAATATGCTAGTCTGTATTGAGATTTTGTTTCCCCAAAAAGGCAAATATTTTAAGGGTCTTAATGATATTCTGGACAAAATAAACTACCATCACACAATCAAGTCATGTCACAAGTAACTTTACTTTAGTCCTTCAGGTTTTAATTCTAAACTGCATTATCTATTGCTTTGCTGTTTTTGATTATTTAGACAATTTAAAAAGAGTAACCACCTTGAACAATTCAGCTGCTGTAAAAATCTTTTGAGTGATGCAGAGTCATTTTTCACTTGGTTTGATACCTTGCATATTTTTGCCACTGCGTGTAGCTCTTTGAACAACTTCAGACTGAAAAATGCTTGAGCAAACTAAAAGTCTTCTCATAGAGTCCAGGCCTGTCCCACTGCACACAAACTACACAAGTGTGGCCCCATCACCCGGGGGCCTCACTTTGAGCGTTTTTTTTTTTTTTCTTTTCTCTCCTCTCTCTTTCTACGTATCAGGCAGATGTTTGTATGATTAATATGATCAAGTAAATACAACACTGACCAAACATGAACTTTACCTGGGCCTCACACATTAGTAAATTAACCTTTAGGACATCTACTTTTGGAGATTAGTGCCATTTAAGTGAGCGCAGTGTCATCTAAATTTTACAGTTGAAGTTGTTACCTGGTTGGACCGGGAAGAAAATTTAGCCCTGGCATTTTTGGCTCATACCAGCTCTTCACAGTGGGTCAAAATATGACGCAACCTGATATAGGTTTCTTTGTCCCCCTAATAATGTAGAGCTACTTTAAAAAATGCTTTATTGTTATAAGTACTTTGGTCTTGTATTTTTTCATAAATGGAGATGACATTCCTATGAACTGCTTAGTTGTGCTTTGTGTTATTCAGATATGGCTGTCTTGTCAGCCTGGCAGGGAACATTTGGGCCAATGCTCTTGGTCAGTCTGAAAGCTACCAGCATTGCGTTTTAGCGAGGGTTTTCTCCATTTGCATTGTCTTGTTTTTATTACTGTTGCAGGTCTTAATCTTTTGGGATTTTGTTTAAGAGGCCTTGTAATTACCCTGTTTAATTATTCTTTGTATTATAATTCACTGTCTTCTTTTTTTATCCTTTGCAGATCTTGGTCTTTGTCATGTAAAAATAAAGACAAGATAGGACCTTTTAAGGAGGAGTTGATACTGGCACCTTGTAGTGGGTGGAGTTATATCAAACCCATAAAATTTAAATTACAGTGTGCTCAGGGACAAACCCTGATCATACCTGTAAAATTTGAAGGGAATCACATGTTTGATGTGAAGGCTACATGACCTTCCTGTGTATTAGCAAGACAACCAAATATTTCCCATTGCAAGTGAGGTGTCCTTCAATGAACCCTGACGGTGTTACAGACAGATATTGTAGCATAACTGAGGCCTTGATAAGTGAGCAGAAAGAAGAAATGACTGAACTTTCTGTTGTCATTTCAGGGTGCAGTGGTAACATATTTACATGTTCTCAGGTTTATTCTGAGACTCTGGTCCAGAGAAATTTTAAGGGCATACGGCCATGTATACAGGAGAAATGAGCCACTTTGTCAGTCTGCTCGCCACCAAAAAGTAGAACAACTTTGGACCCAGGTTGTGGCCCTGCCCTGTCTTGAATAAGTATAAAAATCTAGAGTTGATCAGATGAAGCCTCTAGTAGGGATTTGTTTAGATACAAACCCTTTCAATCGGTCAAAATTCACATTTTTTAAAAGTTGCCAATAAAAGGCCAAAAATGACCTTTACCCATTATGTTCTTACTTCCTTTACATATTTTTTAAAAAAACATTAAATGTGTGTCTTGGTCATCTGGAGATGATACATATCTAAAATACCTTTGGCTCTAAATACCAGTTTATGGTAAAATGAGAGAAACAGATTATACAGCACAGAAAATTTTTGAGACCATATATCAAAACATATTGTAAACAATTTAATGCTTTTTTTGTTAAAAATCTACTAAGGACCCAGCTTGATACTAGGGATGGCACGACTACCCCTTTTATACCATTAATTGCAGTATTAAACTGTGCGGTTTTCTAATTGTAACGTTTCCTAAATACTGTCAATGTCCAGAAAATATTATGCTGGGAACTATATATGTAAAACAAAGTTACACAACAACTGCGTGCCACCGCCTCATGTTGCTTCGTGCAGTTGCCGGTGGAGACGTGTCACAGTCCCAAACAAGCTACAGCATGGAAGAGGAAGAGCTGTTACCTCCGAATAAACGGCTTAAGTCAGCTGTGTGGGATTTTTTTGGATACAAAAAAAAGACCAGGGTGTCATTGTGGAAGACGGCCAATGTAAAACATGCCACAAAAAAGTTGCGGTGAAATCAGGCAATACGTCAGCCCGTGCGGGATAACCACCCGGCGTTGTACACCAAAGTTAAGGTAAATTGTTACTGGGTTAAGTCATGTCAGTGTTTGGGATGGGGATCAAAACCTGGGTTCATAAGGACCCGGTTCTGTGATTTTGAAATACCTGAAATCAATAACGTTTTAGCTTATCAATACTGCTATTGAGTCTCACAGGCTCTGTGATGTAACATCATATTGAGATAAGACTGCTGTAAAAAACACACATCAGTTCTTTCAAGGGGAAGATAAACTAGAAGTGTCATGCATCACATCAAACAAAAATGTACCTTAAACTGTTGGCTTGAGGAAAAAAGACGCTGCCTGTGAGTTGCATGCCATCATATCCTCCAGTGCTGGGAGTAACAGGCTCATATCCCTCACTTAAGCTGCTTCAGGGCAGTTTTCTCCTTCAGCTGCTCAGATAAATGCTGAAAAATGCTCCAAAACTTTGAACAAGTCCTGTTTGTTAACAATATTAATCCAGTGTAGAAATCTGCGGTGGAATCGGCAGAACTGAAGTTAATTAGTGAATTTTACGAGCTGAAGATGGAAAATATGATGCGTTCAGGTAACCTCAGTAAATTAGACAACTGTATACATGTGTTATGGTTTGTTCAAATGCCACATAAAAATGGGAAAATTTAGTTTTTGACAAGAAACTTTAATGAATACAGTTGTGAATATGAAAAAATGTTTATATTTGAGGGATATAAAATAGATGTGACCGACTGAGTTATAGCTTTATGACTCAAACACTACTCAGCTAAGACCACTCGAGTGGTCCATCCAAATGCGATTATTATCATTTTTCTTGTAATTTTTGGTTACGTTACTTTGTTGATATATTATTTTGTTATGAGAGCATCCTAAGATGAAAATAAATTAAAATACAAGACCTCTAAGGAGTGTTCATGTGATTTTACTTATTCATGGAAGTGTGAAATTAATTTATGCAAAAATAATGGTGATAATCGTAAAATCGCAATTATTTCTCTGACAATAATCACACCAAGAAAATCTGTAATCATGACATCCCTACTTGATACAGCTTTTCTTTCATGTTTTAGTCATTTCTATGCCCCAAATACCTTATGGATGATGAACTACTTTAACTAGCTGAACTGCCTTAGTTGCTATTAGTTTCCTCGTCAAAGCAGCCAGTAACCAAGTGAAGAAAAGCCCATTTTCAGTATGTATCTCAAGTTTTCAGCATTTGAGATGTCCCTGTAGCTTTTTTTTTTTTCTATTTGGTGCCCTGACAACCAGTTGTTGGATCGTTACTTCTTTCAACTATCTCATTGTGAATCTTTGTTCTAATGGGCTTAAAAGAGATTCTGACTTCATATTTTCATTCTAGTTAAGAGTAACATCAGAGTGTCAAAGTCATCTTTAGCAGCATCACTCTATAATCTAGTGGTAAGAATAGAAAGTCTACCTCTTAAAGCTTTAATGAAATATAAATAGTCAGTCTTGAGCCTAAGTGCCCTCTGTCATTTCAAACACAACATTGTTACGGTAATTAGACAAAGGTTCAGAGAGGATGCCACGTTTAGTAAAACTACAATTATTCAAGAGATGCTATGCTTGTTGATGTAGGACATGACCTCTGCTGCTGTAACTGTTGGTTTAATTACAGTATTATCTTAGGTGAAAAGATGGAAAGGTTTCCTGAGAACGCCTCCTCTTTCAGGTGCAGGACACCGATCCGTTTCAGACTGACCTTACATGCATTCATGCCCTCTACTGCACACATTAAGATCAACAGTTTTGTCTCTGGCTATTAAATTCATGTCCGTACGCTTGTAAATCATTTCTCTCTCTGCTTCAAACATGGTATTTGGCAGCTCTTACAGATCAAAGTGTTCCTTTAAACCTTGCTCCAGTCTAAATATTCATTCCTATACATTGAGGAAGCTCAGCAGGCTGTTTGGGTTGGCTGCACCTTCAAAGTGGAGGCCGATGATGACTTATATTGCCTGCAGTCTAACAGCCCCCGTACGCGATGACACACTTTTAATAGGGAGGTTGTGCTTGTGTGCCACTTAAATAAAAAAAGGAACATGTGACTTGGAACAAAATAAAGGGATGTCTTGAATTTCTTGAAAAACATGGATTAAATGATTGACGGTAATCTTATCATGTCTCTTAAAAAAAAAAAAAAAAAAAAAAAAAGCTACGAAGACAGACACCAGCAAGCTTAGCAGATGGGCACAGTTAGCTTAGCGCTGTTGAAAGGTTGAAAAAATTAAAAGTACTGAGTGGCAACTCTTGAGATGACTAATGGCCACACACTGCACAACCTTAACTCTTTATCTTGCCATTAAGAAATCAGCCTGACCATGAGACCATATACCTCACCTGCACATGTGATTTACTTTTATTCATTTTTCTTTGTTTGACTGTGCTTTTTTAAATGTGCTAAATAAATAAACAAACAAACAAATACCTGCAGTCTACTGCAACAGTTATGTAATGTGGCTCCAGTTTAGCTCAGCTGGTAGAGCAGGCACCCACAGGTCAGAGATTCAGTCCTTGCACATGTTTGGTACATGTCTTCCCCTGCTCTCTCTCTCACTATTTCCTGTCTCTCTTAAGCTCTCTTATCCAGTGAAGGCAAAATTCCACAAAAAATAATCTTGAATAACAAAATGAATTGGAGAAAGCTTTCCCAGGTGTTTATGTTCGCTGACATGTTTCTGTGCCTTTAAAAGTACCTGTTGGTAACCTTTCATGGTCTGCTCTCTCTCACTGGCTAAAGGGGGTATTTTGGCAAGAGGCAGGGTACACCATGGATGGTCGCCAGACAATCACAGGGCTGACAAATAGAGACAAACAAGCTACTACACTCAAACCACACCTAGTGACAATTTAGAGTCACAAGTTAACCTAACAAGCATGTTACTGGACTGTGGGAGGAAGCTGGTAACCTGACACGCCAGGTGGATTTGTTTCACACATCCATCTGGGAAAGCTTCAACAGGAAACATTTGAGAAAAGGCAGAGGCTTTGACCCTTTGCTAAACCCCGCCCCTAAAACAGACTCTGTCCAATCTTACATTAGCCATTGTAACTATGCACAGAGGACCGGTTGTGAATTTCAGTCTTTCCCAAAGCCAAAAAACAAGGGAAGAGTTGTCAGATATGAATAAAACTATGTGGAGGACCACATGAAAGGCAACAGCCATCTAGTCCAGCAAGCAAAAAGCTAAGGTTAAAACACACATAATAAAAGCTAACTCAACATTAGCTCAAAATCTAATCAAATATTAGGCTTCTCTGTTGTGCAAGAGAATGCGGTTCCACTATATGTTTGTCCAGGTTTGGTCATGTGTTCCTGTCTGAACCTACCCTAAATCCAAGACAGTAAACCAGAGCTGTTGTTTCCCTGATACAGCCTGTTTGTCAACAAAGATTACACATGAACAGATTGTGAAACTGACAATGAAAAGTCAACATTTTATTCATCTGGGTGTAAGTTGTTTAAACAAACATAATGTATTTTTTTTTTTTTTAAAGTAGTTTTAAACATCACTACAGACAGATTTTACATAATGTCCTCAGTCTCGCTGCCTTAATTGGCCATACTGACATGTATAAATCACAGGTAATTAAAACTCTGCTCACGCTACTCCTTCAACAAAATAAATCCTTTTCTACCCTTAGGATATTTTCAACCCCCCCCCCCCCTTTTTTTCCTTAGGAATATGAAATTATCTCCTTCAGAGCACCTTCTTACACAGAGGAAAACTCCATATTTAATATGGCTCTTGTCAGTCGCAGCAACAGTAACCAAGGAGGCATGGCTCAGTGAAGGGTAAATTGTGTCCAAAATCAGCCCTACAATCCTCTAGCACAGCTATTCTCAACATTGGGGTCCAGACCCCTTTGGGTGCTTTATCACCTTTTGACTTGTTAAAGATTGAGTCTATAATTGGTTGACAAAACTCAACATTTTAGCACATTTTCAGTCAGAAGAAGTCCTGATATTTTGATCTTTAACATTTTTTTCTAATCAATTTGATTAGCCTTATTGTAAAAAAAAATAAGATAAAAGTTAAACACAAAATAATTAATTTGCTATCAACACTTTATTTTAGAATGAAGTGAAAAATAAACACTGATTTACCTTGACTGTTTTGACAATAAATATGCACTCTGTGAAACTGACTTTTAAATGTCCAACAGTCCAGCTCTAAAATTTAAGTCTCTGTACTGAAAACTAAACCTACTGTTCTTCAGAGTTTTACAGTCAAAGATTTATTTTCAACCTCAGTCTGGTCTTTCTTATGGAAAAAAAAAAGGTACTTGACCAATAATTTTACTTAAAGTTTTAATAGACAAATTGCACAGTGCTGTACCACTGACATAATTAGTCTTATAAAGCTCTTTTAAACTGGCAGTGTGTTGATGGCTCATACACATGCTCTCTTGGTTTTGACATGGGCTGCTCCTTTAACACACTGTTATTGTACAACATGCTGCGTTTTGCATGCCACTGCTAACTCTATCTTTAAAAGTTTTTAGCACTGATAAGGTCATAAAATGTTCTTGGCCAATTTATAAAATGTACATATTTATCGCTCTTCATGTTACAGGCTATTCCATACCTTTATGGGGTGGCTTTGGAAGTTCGGCCTTTGAAAACCAACTCGTTTACTTTAAAAACTGGTCCTTAATTTGATTGAGCCACAAAAACACTGGCTTATTGAGATGACAAGAAAACGTTTTTTTTTTTTTTTTTTTTTTTTTGTCATCTGTCTACCAGCCATGCATCTTTTGTCATCACTGAGCACCTAATCATCTTCTCTCTATCCAGCCCTCGAATCTCAGAAATTTAGTTGTGTCGCCCCTCCCAGCTCTCGCCCACTCACTTGCACACCCAGCCAGCCTCTGGAGCGTCATAAAGGGATCTTTTATCCTTTGCCCAGCATTGTCCTCTGGGCAGGGAGAGATGCCACAGGTCCTGGAGGGCAAACGCCCACAGATGGTGCGTGGTGGT
Source organism: Cheilinus undulatus (assembly GCF_018320785.1). Taxonomy (NCBI): domain Eukaryota; kingdom Metazoa; phylum Chordata; class Actinopteri; order Labriformes; family Labridae; genus Cheilinus; species Cheilinus undulatus. The sequence continues at coordinate 25,579,482 of NC_054874.1, read as the reverse complement.
TGCATATCCTCGCATATTTACTTATCTGTGCCCCATTTAGCAAATGATCCATCCTATCATCATCGCTGGATATTTCTGACAGTCCTGCCCTTCTTTTCAACTTTTCCTCATCATTTTTTGAAACTTCAATCTTTCTTTTTATCAGATATTTTTATATGATACTTAATTTTTCTTTTTTATAAATAGTTTGTGTAATGTTTTAGCCCAGCCTTTTTCCACATTGGGTATGAAACACATTCAGCTTCTGGCACAGCTCTGTGGATGTGTTCTGGTTATCAGCCTGTGTTAGTGGTTAGTGACAGAGACATGGTTTATTGGCAGTGTTTTTGTTCGAGCATGTCAATGAGGCAGGTCATGATGAAAACTGGATTTGAAAACCAATAATGAAGCAAAGGTGGAAAGAATACTGCTGACCTTTGAGAGGTAATGAGTCTGGAAGAGTTTTGCAAGGTACAACACTACTTACACATAAGAAAACACTATGCCAGGGCTGCAAAGCCATAAACTTGGACCACCAATACAGCTTATAGGGAGAAGAGAGACTATGTTTCTGTAAGGTTGTTTGCTCACATAAAGTTCATTTGTTTATTTTTATTATGTTAGTATTTTGGACTGTTTCATTATTATTTTGTTAAATGACTTGTTAACAGTTATAAGAAACTGGTGCTTTTTTCATGGGGCCTCCTGAAACCCTGGGAACCTGCGTCTTGCAGGCCTGTTCAGTTATCCCTCCCTGGTGCTCACAGGAAAGGCATCAACAAAGTTAAGGACCCCTGGCTGGATCTGTCCTGCACTCTCCTCAGCTGATCCACCGCTGTTTCTCAAGCTGTGACAGCAGAAAGGGAAACAGAAAAACTGCATGAAAAGAAACTACAACCCCCTGATGAGACATGACATTGCTGTGAAACTACATTTGACAACCTCACCTCAGCGCGGTCAGCAGCTGGCAACTGAGGTAGGAAAACGCTTCAGGGGAAAATCCTCTTATCTGGACTGTGCTGAGGCTGGGAGCCAGGCAGAGGCTGGGATTTGGATCGAGACCAGCTGGAGGAGGAGCTGGACTCTCACGCGGATGATTTTGCTTAAACTCAGTAGACAAAGCAGACAGTACAGGATAGGAGAGGAGACACCCTGCGAACCCCCCGACAGCCCCGAGGATTTAAAGACAGGAGGGTGGATAGGCTCCAACTTTATGGCCTCTTCCAGCAGCTCTTGAGCTGTTGGACCTCATCCATGGCTGACACTTGATCAATGTTCCCCTGCATGGAGGGGCAGCAGTGGGAGGTGGAGGCAGTGGGAGGGCGACAGGAACGGTTGTGGCTCTGCTTATGTCTGTGGCAGTAAAAAGCAGCTATCTGACAAAAGAAAGTCAATGCTGACATTCACCAGCCTTTACATTCTTACTGTCCTAGCTGTTAACAATGTAATTTTGACTTAAAGAAGCATTAGCCCACCATGGTTCAAATCAGCTCCTAACAGCCACCACAGGAGGCAGAGGAATCGACAAGAGTCTGGCACAGATTCCACCCTTCTAACTGACACAAGAGCAAGTGTGATACATTTACAATAGAGGGCAGACAGCTGGCTATTTAAGCAAAGACTTTCAGGCAACATTATCATCGTTTATATAGTTTGATTGTTCATCTCGAAAATGATGAGACCCTTTTTTGAATGTCCATCGAGCCAACCATTTAGCTTATAATGTCATACTTAATAGCATCACATGACCATGACAGATGTCACAAAGTCGGACAGAAAAGAGAAAGAACGGAGGCAACTTGAATGGGTATATTTGAACCCAACAGTAACCTGTGTCTAAAAAGTCTGGTCACTAGTGAATCAGTATACTTTGCTACCATTACACCGCAAAGACAAAAGAACACTCCAAGTAACTCAGAGAAAAGGTTATTGAAAAGTATAAGTCAAGGAATGGATAAAAAAAAAAAAAAGGAAAAGAAAAGTCTAAAGGCACTGAACAACCCCTGGACTTCAGTTAAACCCATGATCAAGAAATGTAAAGAATATGGAATATGTGTAAATCTGCATAGATCATAGATCAGGTCTTCCTTACAAACTGAGTGACTGTTAGAAAGAGACTAGTGAGGGAGGCCACCAAGACACCTATGACTACTCTGAAGGAGTACAAGCCTCCCTCATCAGCTGAGACAGGAGAGATTTTGCATTCAACAACTTTTGCCTGGGTTCTTCACCAGTCAAATCTTTATGGGAGAGTGGCAAACAGAAAGCCACTGTTGAAGAAAACTCATATTAAATGTTAACTAGAGTTCACCAAAAGGCATGTGGAAGACTCTGTGGTCAGGTGGAAGAAAGTTATTTGGGTCTGATGAGACCAGAACAGTGCTTTTGGTGGACACCAAACACTACACATCACCACAAACACACCATCTCCACTGTGGAGCAGGGGGATGGCAGCATCATGCTGTGGGGATGATTTTCGGCAGCCGGCCCTCGAAGGCTTGTAAAGGTCGAGGGTAAAATGAATGTAGGTCAATATAGGAGGAAAATCATATTCAGTAAGCAAGAGAACTATGGTTTGGGTGAAGATTTATCTTCTAGCAAGACAATGTCCAAAAACTCACACATGGTTTAAAAACAAGGTGAATGTTCTAGAGTGGCAGAATCAAAGCCCAGACCTCAATCCAATATGGAATGACACATATATCTCTTTGTATTTGGGCCATTTTTTTTTTTATCTTAGATATTTTCCTTTTCTTAAAATCAACCTGACTTTGTTGGCAAAAAAAAAAAAAATTCCTCACTGTGAATTACATGAAACATTGTACTCTAGAGCTGCCTCACATTACAATGTTTTTGTAATTGACTGACTCTGTTGTTTTAAAGTGTTGGAATTGGTACAAAACATTCATTAGTGAACAATTTCTTAGCTCAGACATAGATCAGTAATTCTCTTGTTCTACAAAGTAGAGGTTTGGTTTCTTAATGAATTTGGTTGCTTTAAACTGGCAAAAACAAAAACACCAAGGGGTATATTTTAACCAGGCAAACTTTCACTGAAAGATTACTTTGAAGCAGTCATTGATCATATTACTGTTGGATGCATGATGCATACAAAAGCAGTTTCAAAACAAAACTTATCTATTGGTACGAGGGAGTCTGGATTTAATAAAAGCTGAATAACTCCTCATGATAGCCATCCAAAGCATGTTGCCCACTCCAGTCATGCCTATTTTGTAGTTTGTTGACTCTTTTATGCCGCCTGTTTCTCCATGGTACCTCTGCCTCTGCTTCTTTCTCCTTCTTTCCATCTTAATCATGGGGGAAGCATTCAACAGCCTTAGCCCTCTTTTTCTCTCCGTTAAGCATATCAGGCGCTTAAACCCCTGATGTTGAAAATACATTTATAGGCAACAATTATGTAAAGTAAGTTAAGCCTCAGTCAGTTGTGCTTTGCCTGTCTATCCCCTTATTTTCAGAGAATTTCCATGGAAAAATAACCCTGAAACTTGCACTTTAGACAACCTCACACACAACCATTAAAAAGATATTTACGCTGCACAAGCAGGAAAAGATGGAGGATGAGATGGCAGAGGAGATGATTTTTAGGTTTGATTGGAGTCTGATAGGGGGATTAGTGAAGTAAAAACAAACTGAAAGAAGGTGATGAAGGGAATCACTGAAAGCTCAAGAGGAAACAAACACATCGTGACCTGGACTCTTTTGTTTTCTTTTCAACTTGCCTCCATTTGGTGTTGCCTTGACCTTGGAACCCCTTTTTACTTTGACAGACAACAGAGACAGGAGGCCCTCCGAGGCGCTTATCTGCCTGAGACATGGCCAGACAAGCCGGCCGTGGCCCGTATGACAGAATTATTTCTAGGCCACATGTTTTTTTTGTCTGTCTTTAGTTTGTTGGGAGTAAGAAATCCACCCAAAATCCTTCATTTGCCATTCTGCAGCAGGCACAGAGGATAAGAGGGGAGCATGAAGGAAGAGTGCACTGGGAGAAGGGGCACATTGAAGTGTCAAAAATCCCTGTGGTTACAATTTAGACTGATAAAAAGTAGGTCTCAGTTTGCATCAGATGTGTTTTATTCAACATTTTTCTTCATCAGACAGAAAATGAAAGCATTTATAAGTGCATTGAAAGAATCAGGCATCTTCATCTTCAAATAAACTGAAATGAATGCTCTGTTATTCAGTGTTAGATTAACACTTTTAAAGAAATAGAGAAGTTATTTATATACAAAAAGAAAAAACACAACAGCAGCTGACATTTTCTCTATATATAAATTATATTTTTTTCTTTTAAAATTGTCATTTATGTGTCATCCACTTCAGAAACTTAGTCGCAACTTATTCATACTTATTTATTGGTAATAAATTGCCTGTTTTGATGTAAAATGTTTCTCATTTAATCTGAATTAGTATTTTGATATGGATAGCCCTAGATGTAAATGAAATATGGGGTAAACTAAGCCCGAAAAGTTTGATCAGTGACACTGAATAGAATAATTAACTACTGAATATTACTGACATGCGCTGTGTGCGATTGGTCAGAATGAGGGTTGTTACTGATTGAGAAATTTATGACATATATCACAGTTGTGTAAGATCGTTGTCAGATTTTGTCATTGATCAGGACTTTTTCCAGACCCAGCCTCAGCTGGACAACAAACTGGAGTGGTCAGTTAACACAGACAACCTGTAAAAGAGAAAACAGAGTACAGTCTACTTCTTGAGAAGGCTGGCACCTTTAGCTTGTACAGGAAACAATGTGGCGTGCTAAGAGAGCAGCAGAAAGAGGGACTCTGTTGTCCTTGGGTCAAAATGGCCCGCAACTGTGTTTAAGAGCAGAGAAAAATCCTCATGATTTTTTTTTTTTCAACTTGGAATTCAACAACTTTAAAGACAGGTAAAACCGAACCCTACCTCTGTGCAGACTCAGTGGTCCTGGGCACCCAGAAAAGCATGCCAGGTGCCCGTAGAAGAATACCTGACACTTGTCACTAGACCAGGTATGGAAAGGGTATTTCAGTGAGTCACTTTATTTCGATTAGCAAATAAAGGAAAAGCACTTCCAACGACAAACATGAAAGTTTCACCTTCAACACAAAGATAAAAACAATAAAGGATTAAACAGTATAGGCTGAAGCTCTAGCTTATTATGCCCACCCTTTTTACAAAATATCTTCAGCTGGGCTGCTCATGTATTACATGGTTAGTTACATTATAGGTCTTCTGAAAAAACAAGCAAACTTTCAAGCATCTTACAAAATAAATAATCAGGAGAGAGTCCCATAACAATAATTCACTCTTAATTTTTTCACAACTCTTCATTATACCTGATCTTTTAATTTTTTTAACATTTTGTTTTTAAACATTTTTTAAAATAAGGAAATTGAACTGCACATTTTTAAATCATTGTCACAGCTGTTCCACAGGTTTACCCCTCTAACAGAGACACATCTCTGCTTTATATTTGTTCTTGCCTTGGTTCTTTTGAAAACTCCTGTTCCTTTGAGTTCATATCGATTTTCTCTGACTTTAAACAGCCTCTGAACACCACAGCACACTAGGTTATTATGTACTTTGTACATTAGCTGTGTTGTTTTCAAATCAACTAATCATTAAATTTAAGAGCATTTAAATTAATAAAATAAAATAAAAAAATTGAATTTGTTTTGGTTTTATGTGTGTTATCCCTATATGTCTACACAGCAGGTCTTATATGAAAGTAACAGAGAACAGTAAAGTTCGTATAATGATTTATGATTTAGGACATCCTTTGTCTTGTAAAGTATTGTGATGTTTTTTTTACATTTTAGTTCTAATATTATTTATATGAGGCTTCCAACAAAGTTTTTGGTCAATGATCACACCCAGAAATTTGTTTTCACATACTCTTTCTAATTCAACACCACTGATCCTGATTGTAACTGGGATTTTAATTTGCCGATTGCCAAAAATTATAAACTTTGTTTTATTTAAATTCAGCCATAGCTTGTTAATGTCAAACCAATTTTCCAAACGTTTAATTCATTTTCTGCTGTAGTCAAGCAGTTCAAGATCTTTACCAGAGCAGTGTAGGGTGGTGTCATCAGCAAATAAAACCCATTTTAAAAGTTTTGAAACATAAAAACATCATCAATATGCAGTATGAATAATTTGGGGCCTAACACAGACCCTTGAGGAACCCCAAAAGTGACCTTTAATAAATTTGATTTGACATTTTTTAATGTCATCTTCCATTGTAGAACCATGTAGAAATGGTTTTCCAGGTCCAGATTACTTTCAGGGTCATACGTCTCGTGGTCTGCATAATCAAAGGTTTTAAAGTTCATATTTTCACTATATGAGCTTGATAATCGCCCACCTTGACAGTCATTTTCACTTAAATCATCCTCTTCAAAGTCTGTGAAAGGGAATAAAACATTTTCAAAGAAACTTGTCATTTGTTTAGCTTGCTGTTTTCATAGTCAATTGAAGTGCTCCCCCACAGAGTCCAAAACATTGTTCATGATGTTCAGTCTTCAAACATATATACATTCCTGTATATATTCCTGTATCTTGTTTTGTTTTCTTAGGCCACGTCCCTGTCCGGCGATTTCAGCGTTCTTTTAAGTTAGATGTTCATTTAAATACACACCAGTTCCTTTTAGTTTCTTGGCCTGTTTCAGTAGCTCAGTCTTCGACTTATGGCTCACAAACCCAACAATGACGGCAGGCTTTGCTTTACTGTCTTTTCGAGGGAGGGTGTGACAGGTTGCAATATCATGACTCTGAATACTCACTTTCTTACTCAGAAAGAATTGTATTACTTGTTGTTCCAGTGTTTGTAGCTTCTCTGCTGGAGCGTCCTCCCCAGCTTGACCTCCGCCTGCCGTAGCGCTGGTGTAGGTTTGGTGTGATGTCTCCAGTTCCTTTATGATTATATCGTCCATTCTTGTGTATCGTTCAGGGTTCTCAATTCTCTGCTCCAAGCTATCTATTTTCTTATCTTTTTCTTTTATCAGGTTCTTCAGTTGTTTTATCTCGTTCATCAGGTCATGCAGCATACCTTGTTGTTTAGCCACTTTGCTGAGTTCATCTGACATGAAGTTGAGGGATTTCCTGATCTCCTCCAACTCCTTCTTGACTCCACTATTTGCTTTCTTTGGAGGCATTTCAACATCAGTATCATTGTTTATTTCGTTGTCGGCACAAGTTAGGCGACTCTGTTGAGTTGTCTCCACATGGTTCTCATCACTCATGCTGATTTGGCTCTCCACCCATTCCATACCCGTTCTACTGAGCACATCAGCATTAGACACATGGTCTAACAGTGATGCCTAAAAACACGGGAAGAGCAGCCATCACAAAGGAGTCGACCCAACACCTCTGGTCATGAGTCTCATCCAGGCCTTGTGAGAGTAGAGTAACACTGGGAGGACCAAGGACCAAAAAATTGACATTCGTCCTGTGGTCAGATACTGTGAGCACACTGTCTTGCCCAGCGAACCAATCCATGAGTCCAAGTCTGCCTCACAGTCAGTGGATCATTGGATTATGCTTCCAGGGCAGGTGAACTGCTCATCTTTCATGTTCCCACCATCCAAACACACAGATTCAACAGCTACATCCAAGGCCTCTCCTGAATGCCTGGATCTTTGTTTTAGCCCAGGAGATGTGTATTCCCAATGTTTCAGCCTCCTCACTCAGCAAGTTAAAAGCCCCTTCAAAGACATCTGTCTCTGCAACATTGCCAATGACACTCCACAGTTTCTGGCCTTGATGCGCTCCATTATCAATTATCCAAACTCTACTGCAGGTGTAAAAAAGTGCATCTGCAAAGGCTGTGCACTAGCAAACTGCCTTACATGAACAAACTAGATGGCTGAATCATATTTGGTTCACATGTTCACAATTTTGTTTCTTGTCATTATTCACTGGAAATTTTAGTTATTGGGATACCTTTAAAACTGCTAATTTTGCACTTTTCTGCTACTCTCTTAGGCTACAGAAATGCTGTACAAATACTATTCTAAAATGACTACAGTAAACAAATACAATGAGAAAACAGTTGACAGTGTCATAAATATAAGTGGGGTCTGAATAAGTGCAGTGTTTCTGCCATGTGGAGAGGGAAAACTCAGGTATTCACATGATTTGTGATACTGAAAATTTGTTTCTTTAAGCAAAATATATATGTTGTTTAAAATTCAAATAAGCTGCTGGAGGTTTAGTGAAGGTGGGTCATTTTGACCCCTGATAACAAGTGGGGAAGAATGTGAGGACAACACATGGGTTAAGAATTCCTCTGGCTTTGAAGCTTTTACTCAAAAAAAAAAAAAAAAAAAAAAAAATAAAAAAAAAAATATAGAGAGAGGGAGAGATATAGTTATCTCTCTCTCTCTCTCTCTCTCTCTCTCTCTCTCTCTCTCTATATATATATATATAACTATCTATCTATCTATCTATCTATCTATATATATATATATATATATATATATATATATATATGTGCTATGAATTTTAGTCTATTTTTTAAAATCAGTGTTAAGAGTTTTCAGTTCAAAAATTCCACACACTGTACCTTTAAACTATACAGTGTAAAAACACAGGCCCTGGTAAGCTTCTTTTAGCCCTGTGCCATTTTATTCTCCATGATGTTTGCTTGTGATCCAAACATGTTGCTCTTTTGTTGTTTTGTAAAATAAGATAACGGCTTAAAAAAAGTGTTTAACCAATAATTCTAGGTTCTTTGCTGCGGACACAATTATCAACTAAGTTTTTAGTCCCAGTATCAACAAGCACAGTGCATGTCTTTTCTAAATTAGAATATTTAGTTCATCCTAGTGACTAACTAGTGTCCGTGCGAGTTTGATGACTGGTCTCATATTTGTGCACTTGCTTTAATCTAGACTACATATGAAATATATGCATGAGTAAAGATGTATCTAGTCACACTCCACAGAGAAGAAGCTAACCATGAATAAAGCTGCAGACGGTACCTAAAATTCCTCCACAGCCATGAGTGTCCATGCATACAAACAGAGTCCGGCAGCTGGAATAGAATCACAGGGAGAGCAAATGCATCATCAACATGACTTTGCTTTTATTGCCTCCTTGGTTTTAATTACCAGCCAAGACTCATTTGGGAGATAGAGCATCTTCCTCTGCTAAAGAACACACATTTCAAGAACACACACAAACACATAACGAGTGTGTGCATGTGTGCTCACTGGTAACGATAGTGATTTCTAGCTCAGCAGGAAATCTTTGAATGGACTTTGGTAACTGTTGGTGCATCCCAGTTTACTCACAGCAGGACACACACAGACACAGAAACACCCAAACAGTCTTAAATTGAATGCTGGAAGAGGAGCGAGGAAAGGGAAACAAGGAATCCATCGTTTAAAACGAGTAATTTGTTTTGAAGGAAAACAAAGTCGGCTGTTTTTGTCTGAGCAGTCAATGTCAATTTCATGATATGATGCACGCAAATGTTTTTCTAACATGTTCACCTTCCTCCGGCAGCTGTTGTTTTGAGAAATTGCCCACCGCACTTTGCTGTTTCAGTTCTTCAGAAGTCTTCTATTAGGCTGTCACTCATTCTGGCTTTTATTAAAAGTGCACAGATCTGAGACACTGTGTTTGCTAACAGACATGTTTCAAATGCTTTCTAAACAGCTGTTCTAATATATATATACAATTAAATAAGGACAAAATGACTACTTACAAAGGTGAATCCTCTTAAAATTCATCTGCAGCTCTTTTTGTTCCAAAAGAATCTCTTACCGCTTATTTATATTTGTCCAGCAGACACGTTATCTTTTAATCTGTCAACTCTGAGCAGCCTTTATATAAAAGCAGTTGAGTGCAAGCTAGAACCTTCTCCTCAGGTGTTAAAAAATGAAGCTAATGCAGAGCTGGAATTAACTGCAGTTCCTCAAATGTCAACTTGAAGCTGACTAGGGAGGTAAAAATTATATGTCCCTGCAGACTCTTTTTGAACAAGATGCTCTAAGGTGTGTAAGGAGTATGAACTTCTGCCCTAAGAGGCTTAGGGTTCAGGTTAAAAAATATTTATTCCTGTGTCTTTAAAGCTCTTGGTATAGTATGTAAGGCAGGAATGGCACTGGACTGAGATTTATCTTTGCATTTTTCCCTCTGGTGCTCTGAGAATCTAATGGTATTTTAATGACAGGAGTTTTAGGAGATCACTGATTAATACTCATTGTTTTATGTTAAATTATTTACTTGTAATGAGTATGCTGTTGGCTCTGTGGTTGTAGCATGGATGAAGAGCCAAAGTTAACCAGCTAACCTAACAACAAGCACCAGAGTGCCCAGAGAGAACCCTTTCATGCACAGGGAGATAAGTTTAACTCATCATACAAAGATCATGTCCAACTTGGGTCTTGGTATACCGAAGCACCAAGATTTTTCTTCACTGGAGATAAGGGACCAAGCACACACCCTGAAAAACAGCCCCATGCCATTATCCCTCCTCCACCAAACTTTACATTTGGCACAGTGCAGCCAGGCAGGCACCATTGTTCTGGCATCCACCAAACCAAGACTAACCCATCTGACTGCAAAACAGAGGAATGTGGTCACTCCACAGAACATGTTTCCACTGCTCCACAGTCCAGTGTCGGTGTGGTTTGCACCACTCCATCTAATGCTTGGCATTGGACTTGCTGATGTGAGCCTTGCATTCAGCTGCTTGGCCATGGAAACCCATTCCATGATGCTCCCACCACATATATTTTTTAAAGATATATTTTTGGGGGGCTTTTTATGCCTCTATACATGGAGAAGGACAGCAGACAGTTAGAAACAGGAATGAGAGAGTGGAGAAGAGGCATGCAGGAAAGTAGCCACAGGCTCCACTTGAACCTGGATCTCCCACATAAACAGAGCGCGCCTGAAACCATTTGGCCACCTGCAGCAGCCACACAGTTTTTGTGCTAACATTTACAGCAAGTTCAGAAGTCTTCAGCTATGGAATCAGCAGGACATTGGCAACTTTAAAGCACCATGCACCTTAGCAGTCGTAGCTGTCTTCCGCTTTGTGGCTTAGTTGCTGTTGTTCCTAAATGCTTCCACTTTCTAATAATATCCCTTACAGCTGACTGTGAATGCAGTGGGGATAGAATTAACCAAACCATCTCATTGCAACTGTGGCATCCATCATAGTTAGGGGTTGGTATTGTTTGGGCTTTTTTCTGATAGATGTGCTAAATGGATACTCTTTAAAAGGTGCCTACCTGGGCAGAAAAAAAGTCAGTAGCTGAATGAAAGCTGTCTTAGTATTGTAAATGACTGGTAATGTCAGTACCAGATTTCGATACTCATCCCTAATCCCAGTGCCATGCTTGAAGTCACTGAACTCTTCAGAATGACCCATTTAGTATCACAGATGTTTGCAAATGGAGACTGTATGGCTAGATGCTTGATTTAACCTGTTGCAACAGGTCTGATTGAAACACCTCAATTCAATAATTAACAGGTGTGGCCAAATACTTTTTTTCCATATAGTGTATAAGGGTTCACCGAGATCATGGGACTTTAATGTCATGGTTTCCAATGAGGAAAGAAAGGTAATTAATAACAGCTCTTTTCTGGCCTTGAGTTGTACGGCAGAAATGTTTCAACTCCACTTGTTCTCCTGTGTTAATTAAGGCAGTACTGTAATGGATAAACATACATTTACCACAAGAAATAATATAAGAATAAACTGTGTTTCTGCTACCCTGACCTTGAGGGTCACTGGAGAAAAACTGCTATGCAGACTCAAGGAAAGTGAAGTGGGAAGAAATTCATTGGGTAGTTTCTTATGATGAATCCTGTCTCTCACATCAATTTAAAAAATAAATATATTTTCTTTACAGCTACTGTATTCCTAAATGCTTCACCCCACCTTTTGTCCAATCATAGCTGGGAAAGGCTCCAGCTCCTGTGACCCTGAATGGGATAAGCAATGTAGATTGTGGATGGATGGATAGTAACCATTTTCTAGGAGCCAAACTTCTTTTCAGAGGAAAAATGTTAAAGATTTGTAACTTAACACATACGCAGAATTTCTAAACATTAACACCAACTAAATATTGTTAATATTGTTCATATAAAGTGTTTGTTATGATACTGGTTTCTCGCTTGCTCCTCTATTTAGGGCCAGGGAGCTGTGAATGAAAATGGCTTTATTTTTTTTATAGCCGATAATGTGAGTTTTGGTTGCAATAGTTGATTTAAAAAAATGAAATTTAAACAGATTCAGTGATGCTTTATTTTGAATTAGAACAGAGGCACAATAAAAAAGAGTTGTATGAAAAAAAAGGATAAAAAAAATCCTCTTAAGTATTCACAACAACAACCACACTCATAAAAAAAGTGATTCAAAATACTTGAGCTTATCTGTTTGTTCAGAAAGTTTTCA